>NW_009944942.1:0-46571 GCF_000696875.1 Nestor notabilis | reverse complement strand
CTCCGGGACGCTGAGCTTCCCCCGCTCCGGGACTGAAGGCTCCTCTCTGGAG
This sequence comes from Nestor notabilis, assembly GCF_000696875.1. Classification (NCBI taxonomy): domain Eukaryota; kingdom Metazoa; phylum Chordata; class Aves; order Psittaciformes; family Psittacidae; genus Nestor; species Nestor notabilis. The sequence goes on along the minus strand of NW_009944942.1, from coordinate 46,519 downwards.
AGGATCACCTCGGCAATTTTTATTCTCTCATGACATTTGTAACAGGTTACACAATATGGGGTTCACTACCATTGGTCATTGCATCATTGTGTATGTAATAAAGCATGATAGCCTTAATTATGTTATTAAATTCATTAAAATGTGCAGTTTGGAATTTTTAAACATGTTGTCTATATGAAATTATTTTCTGGCTGTTGTAATGAAACTGTTTAGCACTCTGACACTGATTAAGGAAAAAATAATCTTTCAGTTTACTAATTAGAGGAACAGCTGCATCACTGAAATACTTTTTTCCTTCATATTGAAATCCTGCTCAGCTCTTACATTGTGTCATAATATGGTGTGTTATGTCATACCGTACCTACCACTGAGGTTTTAACTAATGCTTTTCATATGGTGTTTACCACAGACAACCACACATAGTCATTTACAGTGGTTCTGTTGTTAATTTTGGTAACCTGCTGACATTTGAGCCCTGATTTATACAGCTGAGGACTTGGCCTTTTCTTTTCATATGCAATAACCTCATTATTACTCTCTCAGATTACCCAGACTAAAAGGTAATGCAAAATCATCTGAAGTTTTTAGATTATTTGATTTTGCACAAAACTATATCTCTTTGCACATATCTGTAATTAATGATGGTCGATTGCTCTTTTTTTCATGCCAAGGTTATTTTGAGTGGCACATTGGTTCAAAAAGTTTCAGCAGAGAACTTATATAAACACTTTTGGGTCACCGATGACAAGATGTCGTGGTTTAAGCTCACCATATAATTCTAATATATTATCTTACAAGTTGTCCCTTGATGTCTCCACTATAGTCTAAACACTGTCTGCGTTGATTGCTTCTATTTACAAATGGTCTCTGCTAATCCAAAGTTTAAATATGTTCTACAATCTGGATTTAATTAATTCCAAAAAATGAAACTCTTCAATAAAAGATTCCCTTTGAGTTATAAGCATACCAGGAAAATTCAAAGTCAAATGAAGTTCAATGTACATGTTTCTGAGCATAGAACATTATTTCTTGAACACAGCATAAGCTTGTAGCCCATAAGGTGGTAGATCACTGTCCCTGGGAGGTATCAAGACCTAGCATGGTAATTAGCCTCTCTTTAGCAAGAAGGCTCTGAAGCCCTTCCTGCACAAGATTTGCAACTGTCTTGTAAAAGGGAGAATCTTGCAGCCACCCAGAAGAGCTCAGAATGGTTTGATTGCTCAGGAGCTGCTGGGTGGCTCACAGCAAACCCTCATGTTCCATGCTGTACCACTGACTCTGCTCCTTCTCCACCTCCCCTGCCCAAGTGCCTTTTTCCCAGCTGTTATTACTGTTACTACTTCCATGCTGCATGAGCCCTAATGCCTTGGTCCAAACCTAGGTGGCATTTTATTTAATGATGCTGCTTGGACATGGTAGAAATTTGAATGAGTAAGTTGGTTTTTGTTGGTTTTTTTTTTTTTTTTTTATCTACTGCATGCCCAGTGGGTTGGATCTAGTGAGGTCTAGCTCATGCCGTTCGCAGGGTGGGGTAGGAAAAACTGCATTTGGAATAAAGTGGTTTGAAGATAATTTTCTGAGTAAAGTGTTTTGTGTTGCCTGGATAAAATAATCCCAAAGGGAGATTGTTAGGATAATCTTCCATATCTCTAACAGTAAGGGTGGCTAAAAGCTAGAGCAGACTGTGGAAAATATAGATTTTCTGTGAAGTAGAGGCTTTCAAATATGATTAAATAAACATCTACCAGTAATGCTTTCAGGACAGGTGACCCTGGCCTGTGTCAGCGATGTACTGAATAAATATGATACATCTTTTCTTCCTTTTATTTATTCTTTCACAGTTTTTTTCCATTTTTAATAGCAATTTTGACACTAAAATGAATTCCAGTGGGTCATATTTTGAAACTTTTCAAAAAGACTAAAAAAATACGCCTGAGTTTCCCTGGTTGTGCTATTAGTTCCTTGAAGCTGACTTGCAGGACGTTACCCCAGAGCACCTTTACAATACAAGGAGCAAAATTTTCCCAGTTTTCAACACTTACAAAAGCAAGACAGCAAATGTAGACAGTATTACTAGATTTTCAATAGCAGCAATTAATAACTTTCCTATGTGATAGAGAAAACGTATCAGCCAAACTACTTGATGGTTTACAAGGTAGTTATGAACTTTTGGTTGAAACAGCTTTGTGAAGCAAAGAAGTATTTGCTATGACATCACTTCAAATGTCATTAAAATTTATGGACTTAGCCTGTTAAGGGAGAGGCCTAATAGCTGCTGATCAGAAACAATGTGACTTTTTTCCCTTCAACATACTGTCATTGCTTGTCTGGTCTGTCAATTAGACTTGTCCTTAGGAATATTTTTTGCCTGTAGATTTTCCAAAAATAGAGAAACAAGTCAATTCATATTGCTAATGAGATACTTTGCCAGTTCCACTCAGTTTTTTAATCAGAAAGATAATGAAAAAATTTTGGGTAAAAACCTAAGTTAATACTTCCAAAGTTTTACTAAATAAAATGTGTTCAACTTTTTACAAATTTAGTATTACACAAGCTCAAACTTTTTAGAAACCCAGAACAAGTGGAGGTTTTAATTTCACATGAAAAACTTTAGGTTTAATTTTTAGTTCAAAAGGTTTCAAAGCACTTTTTGTTAAAACCAATCCTAAATAATTTCCTCTAATTTTTCAGAACTTTTATCTAAACAAAAAATTATTTGATGCTATTCCTAGGTTGAGGAGCTCTTTGTTGTTACATTTATGCTTCCCATTTCATTCTCCTGTTTTAAGTAGCAGTTAATTATCAAAAATTGAAACAGACCTTAGCAACATGAAAGTAATAAAGAAATTCAATGGATTTCATTCACCTAACGGTGAAATTTCTGAAGTCTGAAAAGTTTCTGTGCTGAAGAGTGAAAGGCCACTAATACCCTATTGTCCTTGAGAGCAACACTGAAAATAAAGAGGGAAAAACACCTTCTTTGCTGCAAAGTGGTGTTTCATTTCCTTCACCTGTATATACTGCAGCAGACACATGCAAAAACAAACCCCACCAAGAAGTGCTTCTTAACAAGTTAACAAGATCTTTGAAGAAGAAAGCATGTCTTCTATTATGATCCTGTTGTGATAAACCTTTATTCCTATTCATCTTCAAGGGCTTGCAAGTGATACTTGAAGTCCAATAAAAGTAAGGACTTGCTGATGCAGTTGGAGTTTAAAAGGAAAAGAAAGAGCTGGTGCCAGTTTTATCACCTCACTCTCAAAGTTTACATCCTTTTCTGTAAATATTAGAATATTTAATTAAAGTCTAGTCATGGGGGGGGGTGTTTGGGCTTTTTGGTTTTGGTTTTGATTTTCACACCCCACCCCCCCCCCAGAAATCTAGTGAGCAAAAGATTATCATTACTTTGTAAAATCTGTAATTCACACTTAATGAAGGTATTGCTTTGCTTGGCACACAGCCTAGGACAAAGGACTAGGAAATGACTTTGAAATTGCATAAGTGACATTCCACATCTCGCAAACTTACTACATCCTTCTTGATCTATTGCCTTTTGTCTTCTGGGGTCTCATCCTGAAGCCCTTACTAAGGGAAAATTCCCTCTGACTTAAAAGCTAAGCAAAGCCTTTATGAATAAATCACCTGAGCTTTTGGTGTCATTGATCACTGAACCAAACTTCTGCATCATTGCAGATTTTTTGGTATCAGGAGTGTTTTACCAAGCTTTGCTGCTTGGCATCACTACTGCCACATATTCTGATCCCAGCTGCTGTTAGCTGTGTCTTTGCTAATTCCCTTTATCATTTTGCTGTTTGGCTTTTCCAGATTAAGCAAATTTACAGCAACTAATTTAATTTCTGAATATTTGAATATTTGAACTATTTGTCATACCCTGGATTTTCCTCTTACTATAAAAATTACAATCAGAAGAATGTTGGAAGCTAAAGAGAAAATAAAATAATTTAAGGGCTATTTTACCTTTATTGAAGCATTTTCCACAAATGCAGCATCTTGCTGTTACTGGCATAAATGGTTTATATTGTTTAGAGTAGGAGGGAGCCCAAGCAGCTTTCCTATTCAAAGCAGCTGAGGAAGTTGTCCTCAATTTTTAAGTAACGTGAAATACTGTTAATGTCTGATGGGAATAATGAAGGGGATAATCAGATGCCGGATTGTAGAAATCAGCAGAAAGGTCCAATAAGCTTTTATGAAAGCTGTGCTAAGATTTCTTCAGATGTATTAATAGCTTAAGCAAATAATTTCATTATAAGTGTTATTATTGCAGGAACTATCACATGTCCTTCTTTAGCAGTTACACTACAATTATTTGAAGGCAAGAGTAAAGAGCTGCAAATTAAAAAACTTAGACTACTGTTTTTAAACCTCAATTTTTTTTCCTTTCATGTATGACATATAGAGAACCTGACAGGTAGTTTTCTCTATACTGTAAAACCAAAGCATTTTAAATATTCAGAAAATGCAAGTGATATACAGCAAATTTTGTAATATTACTCCTATTGACAGTAACTTTTAAATATACAGTTTATTAAAAGTTTCTCTTCTTGATTAATTTTAACTTCTTCCGAAAGTTTCATTCTTATATCTGTGAAAATGTAAGTCTGACAATTGTGTGTATATCTCAGGTTGAGATGTAAAGCCCAACATCAAAGTTCACCACCTGACCATGCCACAGCTTATTTACATGAACTTGAACAAGTCTTCTAGCACCTCAGCTCTGTGTCTGTGAAAAAGACTGGTGATAATCTTTCTTCCATATGTTTCATGTCTTTCATTCAGTCCCTGAGCTCAGGTATCAGTATATGTCCCATTAAGAACCAGAGCACTTAACACGGGAGAGCATAAATTGTACTCTTTCCAAAACAGTAGTACAAAGAGACTCAGGATTAGATTAATAAATGTAATGTGTCCCAAAATAAGGGAAATAATTTCCACAGAAAGCATCTTTATTTTCCTTGAGAAACTTTACAGGGACATTCAGAGTCACTGATGAGCAATAGAAGCAACACTAAAAGACCAATAAAATATGTGAAAGTCAACACAGACAATTGCCAGCAGGTCACCTTAGATGGTTTTGTTTGAATTTAAAAAAAAAAGAAAAAAAAGTGAACTTATTTTAAACTGGCCTTTCTACTAGATAATTCTTTAGAAAATTGATTAGTAATCTCACAGGCTACCCTTTTCTTTGTCTTAGTATTTTACAGCTCGTCTCATCCGTCTACTGTCAAAGCATACAAGATCAGCAGCTACCACAAATCAGTAGCTAGATAAGATCGCAGTGTACTTGTTTGTTTTTTAAAGAATACATGAAAGTCAACAAATTTGAGGTTCTGAGGTAGTGCTGGGCTTCAGGATGGACTGCGAAAGCACTGAGATGCTCTTCAAAGGTGCAACATCCTTGCACAGTGATGTCCTAGGGTCTGAGAACTCAATACAGACTACTTATATTTTAAAAATTACCCAGTTCCAGTTACAAGTTTAAAAAAGTGTAATAAAGGCAATTTCGACTGTGAAATATGAGCAAGCACATATACGCAGTTATAGAAGTGCAGGCTTCGGTTTCACTGAAATGAGATTCCTGAGGGCTTAATCATGACCTTTCCTGTTTAAACATTTACTATCTTGACCATATTTATAAATATATTTATAGCATATATATTCATACTGTTTATGTAGTCAGAGAATGATCTTTCAGACTCAGAAACCGATCATCTGGCAGTGTCATCATTCTTCTTTCTAACAAAAAATAAAACCAAACTAATAACCCAGCTGTTGAGTACAGAAGTTAGCAGTTCTAAAAGTTCAATGCCTTTTTTTTAAAAAAACTAAATGCTAATGAAAAAATAAGATATATCCACTGCCTTGTGTATAATTTAAATGCTCTTAATTATCAAGTATGCAGAGTGATAGACTTCTGAGCTCATTGTGCTATTAAGCCCTATTCTACAACACTGCCTACCCAAAATTTGCATAAGATGGGGCTGAGATGTAGCTGCATTCTGACATGTTCTCAGCTAAATCCTAATCTTAAGTTTTGCTGAACAATCTCCTGCAGCCTTCAATTACCTCTGCAGAATTTTGAATTTGGATCTGTGATGGCTTTTCTGACCAGGAGAACATGATGTGATTTTTCTTGTTAACAGCCAGCTATAGCTGGTTATACTGTAACCAATTTTAATACTTATTTTTAATTATAACTTTGTAGTACAGAGTACTGATTGATAAAGTAGTCTCTTTTGTTTGAGTTTCACAAGAGACGAAGACCATCATTCCTCTAGGGAGCACTTCACTATTTAAAAAAAAAAAAAAAAGAAAGGAAAAAAAAGTGGAAACATATGATTCCCTCCTGAAAAGATAATGCAATGTATTTTCTTACTGCATAGCAAATTCACACAATTTTTCAGGTAATGTAAGTCCTACCATCATCTTTTACTTTCTGTCATGTACAGAATGGTTTAAGTAATCTCTTCGAAACAGTCCCTTCCCTGTTTCTTTTGATGTGTCCATGGGTAGGTCTTGATTTGTATCTGCACTTGCCATTTGACACATTCATTCAAGGAAAATCTCTTGATGCCACAGTTCCGGCCACCAGTTAATCTTCATTCCACATACACTCCTCAAAGTTTCCTTTTTTTCAGCAGATTGGACATTTTTCACATTATTGTCAGTGTTTTATGAATTCAGCATGTGGTAGACTGTGGAAGAAGGTAGGCAGAAGAGGCATGAAGTGGAGGGGTGGTGTGAGATGTTCCTTCCCCAGCTGTGCACTCCTTCTCAAGGGTCTTAAAGTACACTTGCAATTATCCAGTAATTATCCATACCCACTTTTTTCATGGTGAAGGCAGATGCTGCTACCAACCTGTGGAGAAAAATCCCTGTATTTCTAAGAGATCTCTTAAATGGTTTGCTGCATTGCAACCTGTAACACTAAAGGAGGGTGTAAGACTCCAGACTCACATGGGTCACACTTCACGGTATTGACTATACATCTAAAATAAGAAACACTCATAGAAAATTAGTAGTGGCTATTTTCTTCTAATTATCTGATTTAAATTTTAAAGAATTGAATTACTGCAATATATGAAGGAAGAATGCTGCTTTGGATATGCTGTGCAAGTGAAATCAATTTAAAAGAAAGAAAGAATATCCTCTATACTGCATTGCCATCATACAGTGCTATTTGTATTATTAATGTTTAGTAACAACTATTAACGTATTACAGAAAGTACTGCAAGCCAAAGAGTGCATTTTCCTTGAAAGCTCTGCTTAGGCTTGGGAGTTTAGAGGACTTTTATCAGGGGACACTACACAATAGCCAGTTTTGACTCACCTACGTGCATTTCAGCTTCCTTTTTGCTTGTCTTCTCTTTACATGGCCATTGCTGAGCTTTATGACTTAATGTCATATAAAGCGTGAGGCACAGTTTACCTGAGAAATATTTAATAAGAAATATGCCTAAAGTACAATTATAAAGCTATCAGAACATTATACACAGTTGCCAAACTTGGAAAGACCTCTTGCAGAATGAATTTTAAAGAGCTTCATACATTAATGTTACATATTGTTTTCATTTCAGTATTAATTTTTAAAGGATTCCCAGACATCTTTCCTATTATTTTCCATATATATTGTTCTAAATATATAATATGCTTTTCATTAAAAGAGTAAGCTTTTCTTCTCCAAACTAAACTCGTAATGTTCAGCTTATCAGGATTCTCACCTGCACTTCTGGAGCAGGAAATTCTATATGCTAAATGCTGTATGCCCCATTGGGACAACCGAAATAGCCTAAATAGGCAGTGATTTCTTAGTTTATGCCAGCAGCTATGTTTGTTATAATCCCCTGATGTGACAGCTGTTCATCATGCATTCTTTCTCTCTCATTCACAGATTTAACTCAAAATTGTCTTTTGCCTCCATTAAATGGATTGTTAGAAAATCGATGTTATAAAAATTCCATCTCAGGTAAGAACATCTCAAGAATAAGATGCCCAAACAAGCAGATTTTTTGTCAGTAAGCCAGCAGAACTGTCAGCAGTGTAGACAACTACAGAAAAACTACTTCAGTTTTATATTGCCATCAGTCTTACCCCAAAAGGCAAAGGTATCATTATAGTTTAAATCCACACACACACTTACACTTTCAAATTAGTGTGTAATTGGAATAAAAGTGTTGATTAAGATTGATAAAGACCTATTTTGCAAAGAAAATATTGTTACAATTACTGTTACAATACCCCAGGTTTGGAGGTTTTGCTTTTTTTGTAGTGAACATCACTCATCACTTTCAAAATACTTTTTCTTAGGCCAGTGTAAAACCAGAAGATGCATGTCAACAGGACAAGGATGTAAAAATATGCTTGTGCTGGGATAAGCAGGGTTTGGTTTATTTCGTTTTTCTTTTCCAGATGAGAGAGACTAGAAAATTGATCCAAATGGAACTTTCATGTTTCATATAAGACTACATCTAACATTACCTTTTCCAAAGGTTAATAAATCAAGGGCTACCTAAAATAAAAGCAGGCAAACAAACAAACAAAACCTCCCTTGGAGAAGCTTACTTCACAGAAAATATAATAAACATGTGAAATGTGATATACCACAAGCAAAATAAAGATTCATATTTTATTCATGGATTCATCAATCGTTCCAAGAGACTACCAGCACAGACAGGTTTTTTATGCCACATTAATATTTTATTGGGTTTTATGGAAGGAAAAAAAATGAACAGCAAGGATAAAATGGTACAAATCACATTTAAAAGACAAAGGAAGAACAGAGAGAATTAATAAGACTGAACAGAAATGAGAGGGAGATGGTCAAAAATATACTGTGCAGGTCTGGGTGTCACACACACCTAGGGTCTTTGCACAGAGTTCACAAGGCTTCATTCTTCTTCACATGTCTAAGAAACTAGTCAGACTTGGCTCTGACAGTGGCCAAATTTGTATTCAGACAAGTGGTTTGTTCCTTGCTTGAGAAAAATGAAGTCACAGAGAGAAAAACAAACAAACAAAAAAAGTATCTGAACCTAATTAAACTTTTTCAAAGGGAAATATCAAGCACACGAAGCAGTGTGCCCGTGCTGAAACCCAGGAGAGTGCCTGGCCCTGGGACTTTCCCTCCCCCTGCACCACTGCAAACTATTTTTTCTATGAATAGGGACTTTTCCCTCAAATACAGTCCCATGCACAGAGTTCAAGGACCTCTGTCTTAGTAAGGCCATATCTGTCCTGTTCTCACCACCTCACAGCTGCTGCAATTTTAGCTCATCTGGTAAAAGCAGTGTAGCCACAGCAGCACAAACTTTTCAAAACTGTAAGATGTCTTTACTCCTTAAAGATCACAGCCCTTTACAGCTTTTAATCAGCTCTTTTTTTCCTTTTTTTTTCTTTTTTTTTTCTTTTTCCCCACCAGAGATATTACTTTAGAAAAATAATGGATTATTATTTCTTGTGTTGGAAAGTCCACACTACAGCCAAAACTATAAGTAGTTTTTTTCTAAGTGGTAGAAAGTGTATTGTTCAAGTGAAAAAAAACCCAATGAAACAAAATTAAAGTGCTTTGTCCAAAATCCATTGCTGTTCTACAACCTGCTGGAGAGCTGAGCTGAGATCTGAGATGCAGCGTGCGCTGTGCAGTGGCATTGCTGGCTTTGCCACACACACACAAACCAGCACAGGATGCTCCACTGCCACCCTTTGTCTGGAAACAAAGAAAATCCTGAGAAATGGAGGTTTGACAGACTGAACTCCAGCTTTAGCTCTGATTTCTAGAGACTGGATTTGCTCCTGATACATACTCACATAAGGAATAACATCCTGGCACATATCAGAAGCAGTGTGGCTAGCAGGACTAAGGGAAGTAATAACCCCCCTGTACTTGGCACTGGTGAGGCTGAACTTCAAATACTGTGTTCAGTTCTGGGCCTCTCATTACAAGAAAGATATTGAGGTGCTCGAGCGTGTCCAGAAAAAGGCAGCGAAGCTGGTGAAGAGTCTATAGAACATGTCCTGTGAGGAGAAGCTGAGGGAACTGAGGTATTTTAGCCTGGAGAAAAGGAGGCTCAGGGGGGACCTTATCACTACAACTATCTGCAGATTATCACTACAACTCGAGAAAAGGCTGTAGTGAGTGGGGGGTTGGTCTCTTCTCCCAGGTAACAAATGATAGGACAAGAGGAAATGGCCTGAAGTTGCACCAGGGAAGGTTTAGATTGGATATTAGGGAACATTTATTCACCACAAGGGTTGTTAAGCATTGGACCAGGCTGCCCAAGAAAGTGGTGGAGTCACCATCCCTAGAGATATTTGAAAGATGTGTAGATGTGGCACTTAGGGACATAGCTTAGTGGTAGACTTGGCAGTGCTGGGTTAATGGTTGGACCGTATTATCTTCAAGGCCTTTTACAACCTAAACAATTCTGTGATTCTGTGGCTGCACAAAAGATTTTTCCAGACCACTGAGTCCTGCTCATTATCCACCAAATGCCAAGCCGAGTAAGATGGTTTACATAAAGTACTTGTGTGCAGGGTCTTGCATCCTTCATCCTTTACGTCACAAAATTATTAACAATGCTAGAATGTACTCTGTAATATACTCTGTCACATTGCAGTCTTTATTATCTCTGATTATACATAATCTGTCATGTATGGAAAGAAAATACATTCCTGTGAGTGCTTGATCTGCAACAACTTCACTGCATAGGTGAGTATGTCCTACCAGCAAGATACAAATGTCCTATACACCTGCCCTTCTGCATAAAGGTCTCAGACATACTTCTGCAAAAGGTATTCTGCATCATGGAGTGGGAAAACAACTTGGAGATATTCACAGACATAGTTCATTTTAAATTATTTACCTGAATTTATGAAGAAAATTGATCCTGGAAAAATTGTGAAATACAGTATTTAATTAGCCAAATTATTACATTATAGCACTTTTTAATTTTGTTTCTTTAAAAATGCTCTCCCAAAGCTATTAGTAAAAAGTCTGTCCAGTTTAAATAGAAATCAGGCACAACCTAAATTCTGATTGTATTTAAATTTGTTTTAATCTGGCAGTCTGTTGATACAGCTATTCCAAACTTACACTGAGACAACTATTGGCACAATTTCCCCCACAGTTAAAACCATCTAAACATTTTCCATAAATTATTTAAATGCTTTCATTTCCATAAACATAAATCCATCAGCAACATTTTAAAACTCTTAATATTTTAATGAAACGTTCAAGGCTTCATCTGAATTTATATTTTAAAATGCAAAACTCTCCCTCAAAAAAAAAAAATATTCTGGCTGTTTCTCCATAATTTTACTTTAGAATAACAAGATAAACTGAGATCAAGAACAATTAAGCAAGAAAACATTATACTTCAAATAATGTAAGGATTGTGGCACACAGTGATAAAAAATTCACTGTAAAAGCATATTGTTAATCTAATAACATGGTAGCTATACAGTGTTATAGCTATACAGCTATATACATCTATACACAGTATCTTTGCAATGAAAAGAGCAATGTATTCTGAATGCAGAATTAAAAAAATACACCCATCATTTATCATCTGTTCTTTGATTATAATTGTTAGTGTTTATTATTTGTACTACAGTCATAATTACCTCTTGGAATGCAAGTTTAGCGTCATAAAAACACATAGGAATATACAAATCCTCCCTGAGGAGTTTACAGTCTACCTTTTTTACCATAAAGTGTATATTTACTGTATTTCTCCTTAGAAATATGTTTTATGTTTATTTTGGTTTCTTTTGGTCTTCAGCCCCTAGTAGTCAACTCTAACACAACAACACTGTCTCTAATGAACAGCCTGGGTGTCACACATACAGGAGCTTTTGTCTGTCCTGTGTGGACACCAGAAGCCTTGTTCTACGTTAGAAAACAAGCTATGTTTGACACAGCCCTCCTTCCTATGCACACTTTCTTTTAATCTAACCTCACACACACACTTTGGCCTCTACCGGGAACTACTTCAGTCTCAGGATTTTAATATCACATGCACTTGTTGAGTGTGATTCATTGCTGCTTGCAGAAATACACTAATCTTGTGTAACTGGCCAAGAAGGCATCCAAAGTTTTTCTGATAGTGGATCAAACATGGATTAACTCCTATACTGGACATGGGGCCCAGATGCACCATGCCAAATTGTTACCTCTCAAGTGAAAGGGAGCATCTGAAAGAGTCTTTGTGGAGTAGAGAGAGATAAAGATTGCCTCGTTCTATTGAAGACCTGATTTTCCTTCTTGATATTTTTATTTTTGAAACTTCTATGTCACTCTAAAGTCATGTGGGATTCATCCAGGCTTAGGGAGGCATGTATGACTGCACTAACTTTGAAAAGAGAGGGGTTTCTTTTTTCTGTTTTGGGAAATATAATGTAAGCTGGTTTGGATAGAGGCCATTTTTGTCATGTGTTTGTAAAGCACTTTAACTGTGTGCCTCGCCCAGGCACTACAGCAACAAGACAAGATAGAGAACAATTTGTATGTGATTTCTCCTTTCTTTCAGTCTCCCCTGTCTATTTCCCTGTTGTTTTGTCTGCCACTATACCCTACTCAAGTAGAAGATTAATGCCAGTAATGTCACATCTGACATTATGATACTACCTCAGAGACTTACTGCTAGGGTAGGTGCTGCTCAAATATAAAATGACTGGTATAAATAGATACAGTTGCTGTCTGTGCTGCAGTAATGAGGTGCTCAGTATAGTTCAATACCTAAATGTAAATATCTTGGTTCTTATCTGCATACATAGTCTGTGTGTATAATTGTATTCTAATGCTAGGAGTGGAGCAGGTCTTGATTTGAAGATCTTTCAATGGATAGTGGGTTTATCAGTGTTGACTCCTGATGTTATCAGCCCACTGAATCAGAACTTCTCTCTTCAATGGGTTCAAAGATTTTGTCATGTCTGATGGGTTTTCTGTCCTACCTAGTCCAGGATAACCTAGCCAAAATATATTTTTCTTGATTTCCATTGTATTTTCTGACTGCAGTTATTGTTCCTTGGTCCTAGCAATCTTTTTTCTTTTCTTTTCTTTTTTCTTTCCTTTCCTTTTCTTTCTTTTCTTTTCTTTTCTTTTCTTTTCTTTTCTTTTCTTTTCTTTTCTTTTCTTTTCTTTTCCTCTCCTTTCTTTTCTTTTCTTTTCCTTTCCTTTCCTTTCTTTTCTTCTCCTTTCTTTTCTTTTCCTTTCCTTTCCTTTCCTTTCCTTTCCTTTCCTTTCCTTTCCTTTCCTTTCCTTTCCTTTCCTTTCCTTTCCTTTCCTTTCCTTTCCTTTCCTTTCCTTTCCTTTCCTTTCCTTTCCTTTCCTTTCCTTTCCTTTCCTTTCCTTTCCTTTCCTTTCTTCTCCTTTCTTTTCTTTTCCTTTCCTTTCCTTTCCTTTCCTTTCCTTTCCTTTCCTTTCCTTTCCTTTCCTTTCTTTTCTTCTCCTTTCTTTTCCTTTTTTCTTTCCTTTTCTTTCCTTTTCTTGTTTTTCTCTTCTCTTTTCTTGTTTTTCTCTTCTCTTTTATTCTTTTTTCTTCTCTTTTCTCTTTTCTTCTTTTCTTTTCACAGAATTGTGTCACAGTTGACTGTGATGGACCTGGCATGTTGACTGGCAAGGACCTGGTTGGATGGGGCTTTGAGCAACCTGCTTTAGTGAATGGTGTCCCTGAGTTTGGCAGGAGAGTTGGAACTAGATAATCTTGAAGGTGTCTTCCAACCCAAACCATTCTATGATTGTATGATGACCTCTGGAGGACACCTAACCCAACCTCCTGCCTGATGCAGGACTGACACCAGCATGAGACCAGGTCAGTGGTCGGGCCATTTTAAGGGGTTCATAATCCAACACAGACTGCTTGGCTTGCAGAGGAGGAGGTTGTGAAAGCTCCATGTAGACTCCGGAGAGCCTACCACAGAGGGCAGTCAGGTTAGCCAAATATGCTCTCAGAAAACCCTTGCTGGCTGAAGGGATTCTCATCCTGCCTACATTAGACAACAAATTTAATGAGTATGTGTTCCAGGACCTTCCCAGGGTCTGCAAGGAAGCAGACCAGCCTCCATCAGCTTTTCTACAACTGGATATTGCTGTTAAATGCAATACATATCTACCACTACAGAAAAGACACCAAGAGAAATGGAACTCAGTTTCTTTGGGTTTACTGAGATAGCATAACCCTCTCATATTTTGCTGTGCTACTGTGCTAATTATAACAGCAGTTATATCTCTTTCATCTTTCAGGAGTTTCTAAACAAGTCCTTAGCTTTTCAGCCAAAGCTTTGCAGTTCAATTTCTCTTGAAGCACTAGAAAACAAAAGAGCAGTCATTTGCTGGAATCATGAGCAGCTAATTTGCTGAGTTTAGTAGCAGGAAGCCTGAAGAAAATCAATCCAGTTCTTTACATATATGAATGCAATACAGCATGCTGAGTATGGTAAATTATGCTGTTCAAAACGAGATGAAAAATCTTATCAGGTGAAACTGTAGATAAATCTTCACTGACAGAGCATTATGTTTCAGAATATCTCCAGGTTCTTGGAAGGCTTTCTGAGTGTCTCACATATCCAAAATCCAGGCACAATTGTATAATTATACTGAATTAGAATATGTTTATGTTTTTGTCTAGAAAGCAGTTACATTTGCAGCACAACCTTCCAGATTGCTGCAGTTTTTCCTCCTCCAAGTTCAAGCAGTAATTTGGACATAAATAAGCTCACATGGAAGTGTTTAACTTTAAAAAAAATCCTAGCTTTTTACTGATTCTTTGTTTTACTCCTTGTACATTTTTTTGAGCATTATCTAGTTCTTGCTTACATTAAATATACTATAGCAAAGTTCATCTTCTGTGAAGCTAGCAATCCTCTTTTCTGTTTCATCCAGCCACATCCAAACCAGATTTCTTAGGTACATCATTCAGTAGAGGTACTTTTCTCTATCAAGCCCATACCTTAGTTCATTTCAGCACCAAGACAGATGATATAAATATGAGCTGAGCTGGGCAATATAAAACTGCCTAAAATCCTTCTGAGGCTGGATAACTTCATAATTCTCCTGAAGTTTGCTGAACAGTCATTTCTCTCTTTCTTTCTCCTTCTTCTAGATAGGTTTAACTGATGTGACCAAAACTCGTTGCCTGGAAGTAAAAAGGAAAAAAAAACCCCTACTGTATATTTTACAGCTAGGTTGTGATTGTGAACCGTAAAACACCTTCACTGACTTCTGAGCAGTGAAATATATATACAGACTTCAGCTAAAAAGAAAAAAACAAAACAAAAAAAAAAAGCCAAACCAAACAAACAGAGGAACCATTTCCACACAGTTGACATTTAGGGCTGTACTGGGTCTTTAAAGTGAAATCCTGAGTAGAGAATTGATTCACAACATCCCTCAAAATGCCAAAGAGTTATGACTCTTCAAGGTCTGGAGAAGGAAGATTTGGGGCAATGTGTACCCTCTCTTGTATTAATAGCTTGCTGTGTGATGACACTTCTTCACAGTTGTCCAGAAACTTTTTGGAAACCCAGAAATGTTCCATATTTTGTTCTCTCCAGGTTTTATGCTCTGCTATGAATAGCAATTCTTCTTAAAGCAAACAAAGCAACAAGCAATATTCTTTCCAAAGTTATGTTCCCTTGGTGAAGCTTTAGGCACCCACAAAACAGCGGCTTCATTCTTTAGTCTTCTGCGATAGTTTCATGTTAGCATACAAAGCCGGGTTACTTACTGGAGTGCACAGAAGGGCCAGGTAGTTTCCTGAATTTATGTACTGGAGTTTGAACAATTTTGCATACATTGACATTTGTTACTTTTTTCACTTAAAGTGTGTGTTTATAATTTTAGAAATAAAGCCTGAAATACGCATTGATTGCAGTTTCAGATAAGCTCTTTTAAGCAGAAAAACAAATTAATAAATTGTTCAGCCTTATCATTTCTTTTCAAGTATGTATGTAAGGTCACAGGATTAGAGCAGACTCTCATTAAAATATTGTGACCCACTGAACTCTGGACAAAAAAAAAAAAAAAAAAAAGAAAAACCAAAAAGGAGTATTGTTCAGCCTTATTGCACTATGACACCTTCTCATGGCTTCTGTGATGCCTGTGTGCACCCAAATTGAAGAGTAAAAACTAGCGTAACAATGTTGTGCTCTCTAATTAGAGAATTGTGCTTAATGCTAGTAATAAAAATAGTGTCATAAAAGGGTAAGAAAATTCCTTCTCCATAATAAATATGTCCCCATTGGGGTCACAGTTAGTTTTTATGGACTGACAAGGGAATCAGTCTCAGTAATATAATGTTAACTGATTGTTCCTCTGATCCTGAAATGTCTTCTCTACTTACATACATATTTCTGTTTGGTAGGATGGCATCATGACAGTACAAACGACTGGGATGTATGTCTGTGCATTGTAAGCATAACTTTCAGATGTTCTGAATCAGGATTTCATAATCAGATAGCAGAATTAAGTAAAAGGTTATGTTCTACATCTTCAAAAAAATGATAAAAGTCTGAAGGAGCTGTGGATACAGGGAGGCTCAAAGCTCTTTTGAGTTTATAAAATGTGTGATTGGAAATATTTGCTGGGTTTTTGTCTCATATTCCTCAAAATCTGATTGAAAGTTAAAGATAATCTGAATTTACATGGGGGAGAAAAAGCACATACTTCCGCCATTATCTCCTTTTCTGCTTCCTTATAAATCCAAACTGGATAACATCCAATTTCTCATTGCAACTGCCTCTGGAAATGAAAGAGAGCCTGAATAGAGGAGGAGATGAACTGCTTTTAATGCTTTTTCATAGTTCTCACTGCTATGAAAGCTTCATTAGAAGCTGCAGCTTGCTTGTTTTCTAACTCTTCCAAAGTAATAAGCATATAATTGTGCTGAAAATTTGAGAGTGTATCACTGAAAGCCATTATGGCATCATTTTATTTCAAGGTCCTTTTGCATTTTCTTGGGAATCAGAGACCTCTGTCATTCCAATCTAAAGAAAATTCGGAACAAAGAGTGTCTTTTTAAAGAGGACATTGAAAATTTGCAATGTTGATATGTCTACATAAATTACTTCTTCATTGACTATTGACTGTGAGTACGTGTTGTGTAGCATAACAATTATTTTGCATTTTTTTGTCTTCTTAACCTACATTCAAAATACATCAGATACAGTGCCTGCAGCTAACATACTAGGAGCACTTTTGTGTTTATTTTGATTTGTTGAGATGGAGAAGCATGAGCAATGATGAAGAAAATTTGTGATACCATAATTTATTACAGCCTATTCTAAAAAATTCAGCTACAGTTCTAAGATCCACGCATGCAATAAGTGATTACCTAGGCGTCCTTCTAATACCTGCTGTGGTGCAAAATAATCTTGCCTGCAGATTATAACAACTGCTCTTTCGAAACAGCTGGAAGGGATCTCAGACAGAATGGCTAGATGCATTCATTTCATAACACTGAGTATGACAACAATATTCAAAGCTCTTAAATTACCCTCCAAAATAGCAGCCCTTCAGTATTGAAAATCCACTTCATGGATTTACCAAATTCAATCTAATCTCATATTTACTTATTAAATTCCACTTTTGAAATCCTGATACATATTCTGTATACATGATGGAAGAAATTAGAGATTTTTGCATTGTTTGAGTCTGAAACTCTGTGTTATTTCTTCTCTGATTTGGCCCACGAATGACAGCCCCAAACATGCCAGTGTGCAATGCTGTGTTGGAAGGAACATATATTTACAAGATTTTAGATACCTCCACCTAAAATGTAAAGGTAACTCTTGGAGTGAACTTACATTAACTACGTAAGCTTAATAGGAATGCTGACAAAGTTATTTAGAAAATCCTATGTGGATTCTGTTAAAGTGAATGTATGTTTCTGTAGAGTATATTTTCTCTGGAATATGTTTTCTAGCCATGTTTCCTTGTCTTCTTTCAGTCTGCAGAATTATTGTATGTAAAGATCACAGCTCCCAAATAGTCATTCTGGTTCTCCATCTTGTTTCCAGTTTACTTCTGGGATCCCAGTGAAAAATACCTTCTAGTTTATAATGAAACAAAATGGATTCGTATCTCATAAAAATGGAAACTATGAATTTTATATGGTTGTTTTTTTCCTATGGAATCTTGATAACATCGTTTTCAAGCTTTCCCCAAACTAATTCCATGTCAGCATTCAGAAACAGGAAAGTATATTCACATTTGTTAGTTTTGTTTCAACAGTTGGGAAAAATAAATGGGCATTCAAGAATAATAAAAGTAAAACCCATAATGAGATTTAACATGCCTCCTGCTCCCACTGAATGAGTGGAAATTTTCTGTCACATTAAAGCTGGTGTTTTATTTTAGTTCTTCCCTTTCTTATCAGTAAAAATCTTGCCACAAAAAAATTGACTTTAGGATTTTAGTCTCTGATTCAGGGGCTTTCCTGATAGAAAGGAATACAGGCTGCATTTTTCTTCCTTTTGTGCTTAATTTCAAAACCCAGAGACCAGAATGTTTGCTTTGCTGTCCGTGTGCCACAATATACGAGTTTTCATCAAAAAACTCAAATATTTTCAGGTAGAGTAATCTCTAGACATTGCCAGAAGCAATTAACATTGCCTGGTTTTGTAAATGCATTCTACCCATGCCTGTTTGTCATGTGGACTTTATAAATATTATTTTCAGGGTTTCTGGTAAAGCTTGTGATTGCTTATCCCAGAGTTACGGAACTGGCTAGGCAAGGTGAACCTGTGAAACAGTTTTTCATTGCTGTTTGGAGCCAGGATATTTTGGTAATGAGCACCATTGGGGTCTGAGCTGGGTAAGTCTCTTGCTTGATATTAAATGGGGGAATAGAGAAGAATGCTCCAACCCTGAATGGCTGATATGCTTTTCTTCTCTTCCTAAGCAAAATTTCATGAAGAAAAGATACTTGAAGTGTGGCCCATGGACAATTTTTATCTCCATTCTCTCATGGTTGACCTATAAGTAGAGGGGCAGCACTGACTATTATTTTATTTTATTTATTAAAAAAACAAACACAAAAACAAAAAAACAAAACCAAAAAATGTGGTGTAGAATTTACAAAATTAATTCTAAAAATATGACCCATTACCATAAGCTTATAAATTTTTCCTGTCCCTTCCACCCCCCCATTAAGGAGAGCAATTTGCAAGTTGTTTTTTGCCAATTACAACAGAGAAGAATCTGATGCTGAAGTACTTAGGCTTTATCCTTAAATATTTATTAGTACAAGAAGCAGTGTACCACAATGTTTTGGCTCTGTCACATTCGGTTCGCCTGTGTAAGTACAACCTGTAGGCAGCTGTTACACCTAAGAAACAAATCAGTCAAAGAACTGAGAGACACTAATGCAAACCAGCCCTTGCCAATGATATGCACAGCTTTCTAAAGAGGCTGGCACATTTTTGCTTTGTGCTTTGCATTTTTACTGTGTTTCATAGGCTTAGCAGCTTGCAGTGCAGGAACTGAATGTGGCTACATATCACGTTAGATGTTTCAGATGCTTATTTGATTTATATGTATATTTGTATAATGCTAGAGTTTCCAAGGTATATAAATAGAAGTTTTTCTACTCCATTTGTTGCCTTGCAAATTGATATTAATTAAGCAATTATATAAGTTAGTATTTCAATGAGAGGGAGAAAAAACCTGATAGGCTAGAATAGTAGAGAAAACCAGAGCTTATAAATGTCCTCAGGCCTGGGTAAGGTCTTAACCCTTTTAATGTTCTCATAACAACTCCTGCAATGACAGTGGCATCCATTGATTCAATATAAAATATTCTGAAAAAATAAAATCAAATGCTTCAAATCCCTCTGCCTCAGACTTGTTAGTCGTGGACAAGCTTCAGGATTATTTAAAGGAAAAAAAAAAATGTACTGTCCAGTATTTTTTTCTTGATAAACTGCTGCATCCTGGGAGTTGTGAAAGTCCTCACTCTGCATAAGGCAGCACCAGAATCTGATAGTAAGACTAATAAGATGAGATCGTTGTATGTGGGCAGCAACTTAAAACCGTTATATTGATTAGGGTCTGCTAGAGGCAATTCAGCCGCCAGTTCCTACAGGCCAAGCAAGGAGAGAATATAGTTCAGCGGAAGAAGGGCAATGCTCCTTTGTTAGCCATGAACTCCTCCAACCTCAGAAACAGCTGCCACAGTGGTAATGAGGAGACCTATAACTTCAAGGCACTTTCTGAGCAGCCTCTTTGTCCACAGGACCAGCTTCCAGATGGTGTGTCTCAGCCTCAGGACCTAAAAGGATACACTGGAGATGAGGGAAAGTCAGATAGTCCTAGAAGCTGTCAAGTAGAGACAGTGTCCCCAGGAGATGACTGGCAGTTTAGCAGAGCAGACAAGACAGTATAAGAGTAAAAATGGAGACAGATAGAGCAGATGCAGGGAAGCCAGATCATATTTCTCTTGTGAAATATCTGTGCTCTAGTTCCAATCAGCAGGGAGAGGAGGAAATTGTAATTTCAATCCAGACTTCCAGGTTAGGGGGGAGAGATATGCCAAAGATTAAAGAAGATATCTTACAAAGAATATGAAAACGAAAAGGAGGATCTTTTTGGCTTTATCGTCAGGATAACCCCAAGCACAAATACAGGCTAGGTGGAGAATGGATTGAGAGCAGCCCTGAGGAGAAGGATGTGGGGATGCTTGTTGAAGGGAAGCTCAATATGAGCCAGCAGTGTGCACTTGCAGCCCAGAAAACCAACTGTATGCTGCACCAAAAGGAGCATGACCAGTAGGTCGAGGGAGGTGATTCTACCCCTTTACTCTGCTCTGGTGAGACACCACCTGGAGTACTGCACTCAGCTCTGTGGGCCCCCAACACAAGAGGGACATGGGCCTGTTGAAGCAAGTCCAGAGAAAGCCACAAAGATGATCAGAGTACCCAGAAATATCCAAAGCCAGTCTTCACAACTGAGCTCCAAATTACTCCTTCTATTTCCAAACAGTTCTTAGAGAGGTCTATGGATGTCTGTAACCAGCAAATCAGCACTGTCAGATCACCTCTTCACTAATCCTTTATGTCTCAGTCCAACATAATCCAATCTAAAGGCTTCTCTTCTGGACATAGAAAGAACTTTTTATCTGTAGCTATCTGCACGTTACCAGATAATGTTAGCTGAGCACCTCTTTCCTTCCCATCTTCAGGGGCTAGAGCCTGTGTCCAAGATTTTGTCACTAAATGTAGGGAGTTTGATTCCAGTGTATGATTCCCAGTCTCCCTTGTATGCCTTGTCTGGGACAATTTCCAAGCTGCAGCAGTTCCAGGATTTACCATGTGCAATGGCAAAAGAGATGTGCGTACAGAAAACAGGCGCTTCCAGGATCTCTCTGCTGCGGCAATGACTGCTTATGCTGGAATTTGTGTATGCAGCCACATACCCCATTATGGTAAAAGTAACTAAAACAAAGTGCAGAGTAAAGCAAGCTGGTATTTAATGAATTTATGGTAACTATTTCATACCCAGGAAGAGGTCATTGCGCAGACACTGGTAACAGATATGAATGCAGGGGAATGGAAATGTATGGAAAGTACCAGCCAAACAGGGGTTATAAGAATGACATTTTTAATTGCTACAGAAGATGGAGACCAAATGATATAAAGATTAGGTGACAGGATGATGAAGAACAGGACTGGAACCATAAAATAATGAGGCAAAATATCCTGGCCAACATCAATTTCTAAAGCGTATAAAAGGCACATCCAGAATTAGTTTACTGTCTTCACTCAAGAAGAATTAAGACGATAAAGTGAGGATGTCAGCAATGTCCCTTGTCCTTTGTCACACAAAAGTGATCCTGACCAGACCGCTTGGGCACACACATCTCAGTGCTTAGGAGTACACAAAGGTAAGACTGAGAAGGTCAAACCAACTGTTTGAGATATTTGGCCAAATCCTTCCCCTTGTTAAGGTGTGGTTTGGGGTGGGTTTTTTTGTTGTGTGGGGTTTGTTTTTTTTATTATTTTTATTTTTTTTTTTTTGTTTTGTTTTTTTCCTGAATTCCATTACACTGATTTCCTACAGCTGTGCTACTTCTAGCTGGGTCTTCTATTTCAGCTTAGATAGGAAACATGCTCTGTTTTTTAATTGGTTCATTTGAGAGATTTCCATCAAAACAGTTCCTTAAAAGAAAGAATGCCTTTGCACATTTAAATGTCTTCATCTGGTAGAGTAGGAGGCTTAAAGCTTGATGTAGTGCTGGCCATAATCCTCCCTGGGGAAAACAGAGCATTAGCAACAGAAATGACTGTAACAAATTGCAAAACCAGTTTTAATTTAATAAGGTAGGATATTTTTAGTGTCACAGTTATTTGTTACCATTTGCAACTACGTTTATTGATTGCATTGATAGGGATGCTTTAAATGGATTGTCCCTATTTTTCTATGCTTTTAGAGTATTACTAAAACAATAGATTTATGAATTAGTTTAAAATAAAAAACTTATGCCATACATTTGATTATAATGTACACTATGAGTTCTGTTTTATATCTTCACTAACACATTAGAATTGTTTTATTTCCTTTAGTTTTCAGTGCTAATTTTGAAACAAAGCTTGAACTCTTACTGGATGACTGCAAAAATCAGAGCACCTAAACCCCACTGTATGTGAAATGATTTTATACTTCTATGACAACTTTAATATTGGGTGGTAAGCTTACATTTATTCTTCTGCATTCAATGCTTTTAAAAGAAAAGTCTGATAAAAAAGTGTGTCATTGATAATCCAAGGTATATATTTGGTAGAAAGTATCTGCGCATGCTCTTCAACAAGAAGTTTGGTTTTTTGTTACTTCCTATTCGTTTAAAACTACAAGGGACTTAGGAGGCTTACATGGCTGAGGTTCAGATGTTACAAATTGGCAATCAGCTTTTTGATGATGAGGCATACAGAATAAAAGGCAGGTTTGTGGGGGTGGGGAGAAGAAGTCTTTGCAAATTGTTGTGTCAGCTGGGTAGAAATCTTGCTAGGAACTTTTCTTTACTGCTAGATGATATTTCTGGGGAGCTGAAAAGGGAAGGAATAAGAGGTTATTTGTCCCAGCTGAGAGTATTTTACAATACTTGCTAGTATAACAACAGATACAAAAATAGACTGATCAGGGAATAAGGGATATATAATGGCAACAGTTGCACTGTGGCGACCCAGGCAAGGCAACTGACAGCTTTAGGTAGCTTGTTTTCAAGACTTGGAGTTTTATAGCTGTTTGCATACCAATAGCTGTAATTTTCCTTGAAAATGAATGGCAGTTTCTCTGAGTCACCTGATCTCTTACTTTCTCAAGTAAGACTCATCAACCATCAGTCTCTTCTATTAACTCTTTTTTGGTGTCAGCTTTTTCCCTAATTAGAGCTACTGTTTTGGAAAAAAGGCAAACCTGACCCTCCATTTCTCCATCTCAGGCATAAAGCTTTGGCTGCTTACTATCTTATTCCTCCTTGACTTTTAAAAATTATGTTTTGTTCAAGTTCAGCAAGCATTTCTATGCAACCTCAGAAGGTGAATATGTCTCCCAAAGAAGAGGGACTGATAAGCTTAGCTTTTAGGTAGGGTTTCTGTTAAACAACCCCTAATCTTCTTTATCCAGCCCTTTTTAGAACAGAGAACACATGAATTGTATCCCTAGCATGAAGACTTTTTTTCCTAATTCAAATACAGTTTGAATCTTTGTGGATGCAGCGGGGACTAACTAAAGGGACCATGTCCAACTAAGTGTTTCCTCAGAAGAAGCAATGTGGTCACCAAAGGATCAAAGCTTGTCCTAGTAAATAGGCAGATGTAATTGCATGATATGAGACAGAACTTTCATTGATACTAGGAAGCTGATGTCTTTAGGATATATGGAGTATGTGCAGTTGAAGGATGCCTCAAATAATAAAGACTTTGAAACAGTAGCTTTTATTACTCAATAGCTACAGATTTTGAAGTAGAGAATTATTTTCATTTACTTTTCTGGCTTCATAGAATAGTTTCAGTTTAAAGCTCATCTAGTCCAAGCCCCTGCAGTGAGCAGAGGCATCTTCAACAAGATTGGGCTGCTCAGAGCCCTGCCCAACCAGACCCGGAATGTTTCAGGGATGGAAACATCTACCATCTCTCTGGGCAACCTGTTCCAATCTTTCACCACCCTTACCTTCCTTAAAACTAGCCTTCATCTACCCTCTTAGTTTAAAACCATTACCCCTTGTCCTATCTCAACAGGCCCTACAGGCTTCTTCAGTAGAAGTTTACAGGATGGTTCACTGTTTTGAAAAATGACAATTACATCCAAATTCCATTAGTTAAGTCTGTAAGTATGCTAATTCATGGCTAACTCTGCCTTTCTGCCTTTACAATATTAATCTCTTTAGAAAGTGAAGAAAGAAGCCATGCGACTCTCCAGATGCTGATGATCTGTTTATTTATTACTTTGATGAAGCAACTAGGATATGAGAGCCTCTGATAAACTTACAGTGCTTTAATGTGTTTTTTTCCCCAGCTGCACACATGCTGATCTTATGAGGCTATCAAATGCTTTTTCAGGAAACTGCAATATTCTCTACAGTTGTCTTGTTCCTACATATAGATAAACTGACTCACTAATCCACTCTTCATCAGTTAAACTTAGTGGAAGGGTTGGGGATGGAGAGAAGATCAGCAGTAACCCAGGAAGAGAAATTAAAGAGTATAATTTCTGATAGAGTATTCTTTATGGGACCTTGACTGCTCAAGAGTTTTTCTACACTGAGCTGCATTTGAAATGAAAATCTCACTTTGGTTGAACATGAATTATCTTCTGAGCAATGGGAGGACTCAATCCCTTGAGTGTGTTTGATTACATGTATTGGGTGATGCGTGCATGTGCACTAGCAGTTGGAGGTCTTAGTGTTATAGAATGTACTAATTAGATATCCATTTTCCTGTTGTCTTTGGCAAACAGATTGCTATCATCATTTTCACAGATCATGAAAAAAACCCAGCAAATAAAACATCTGCTTTTTGCTAAACACATGTAGAGATATTTCAACACATACCCATTAATCAAACTTAAGCTTTGTTTTTCACCTCTTTTACTTAGTAAAAAAATTTTATAAATATCATTTTTCTCTTTTTCTTTTTTTTCTTTCTATATAGCAGTGGTTAAAAATTTACAGGGGAATTGGAGGGAGTGCAGTTGGGGAAGGACCTGGAAACATTAAAGACTAAAAACATCGTGTGTTATCAGTGTCATTCTCAGACTAAAGTCAAACACAGCACTGCACCAGCTACTAAGAAGGAGAAAAACAACTGTTACAGCTGAACCCAGGACATTTCCCTATATATTCCCTCACTTGTACAATTCACTCTGGTCTAGTTTTCAAAATGGGTAATCTGCTATTTGAGATAATGCAGCTAGGGCTGAATGCCTCTAAACACAACACTTCTAGAGGTTCATCACTGCCAGCATTATTAAGCTCATTGCTGAGGAAAGAACGATTTCCTGCCTGCAGTCGCAACTGCAAAGCTGATTTGGGAGCCTTGGTAAGAGTCATATGAGGGAAGAGCTGAAGGAACATTTTTTGTCTTAGCTCTTCTGAGTTTTGTCAGAATTAACTGAAAAGTCAAAGTTGACAACGCCTTGAATATTGAAGTATGTCCTAAAATGCAGGGTGAAAAGCTACTAATTGGATAACAATTAATTTTGAGTGACCTCTAGTGGTGCTTTCCAACCTTCAAATAGTTAACTGGGATGTCTTAATAGTATCTGAAATTCACCGTAGGTTTGTTTTTCTAAGTTCAGATAACTTCCCAAGAAAATAAAAATGTTCTTTATGTATACCTTTTTGCTAAATAATTTATTATTACACCAGGTAGAGCAACATACTGGAACCCAGTCCACGTGCAAGATTTCATCACATGAATAAGGATGAGTATGCCTGTGCAGCAACAGGAAGATATGAACTTTTCCAGATGCAGGCATGCTGTTATTAGCTTTAACCCAAACCAGCATAGGCAATAAGATCTGTGACAATGGTTGAATCCATCTCACCTATCCCCACCTTCAGCAGCTATAGCAAAGCCAGAGTGGGACTGCAGTCATGGCTGTAGGTTGAAAGTTGAAGATCAGAAAAAGAGAGCTATGCACAGCAAAAAGTGAGGGATTTTCCCTCTTCAAATGGGATATTTAGCTCCAACAGTTATTTGGGGTTTCAGATGATATGATATAAAACTATTTTTTATTCCACTGACCTTTCAGAATGTACCATCTATCATTGGGTCAGCTCTAAGTGCTTTGCAGTGATTTTATTTTCCACATTCCCTATCTGATAGGAAGACAGGACAGTTATTAGTTAAGAGGCCATTGTGTACACAGAGATCTGTATGAATATCAGTGGCTCTGTTTCTTTTCTTAGTTTCTGTCTTAGCATTCCCACACACCTGGGACCTCCATTGACATGTGTGCCATCCAGATATCTCATTCCAAAAACATGATGGGTACCCAGAGAAATGCCAAAGGCTCACCTGGACATGATCTCTTCTGATGAGACATAAGACCAGGTCCCTGACTACTTATGATTGCAAAGAAAAATCCCGTAAGGTGGTTTACAAATGTGGCAGAATGAGCCCAGGTGGCCACATTAAAAAGGTCAAATACCACTGTCCAAGTGAGATGCAAATTTGCCTATTAACAGTTATGCATCTCAAAGTGATGTTGGGAGAGGCTGCAGACAGATAGACTGCTCCTGTGGCCACCCTTCCTCTCCCATGGGATTACCTAGGATTGCTATACTGGCCAGCAACTTCCCTGCAGACAAACCTGCTCCCCAAAGAAGAGATATATAGGTATTAAATCACAGGAAGGTCAAATATTTGCTCAAGAAAATACTGTGCAACAATGGGAGCTACCTACTTTCAGTTTCCCTGCATGGCAGTATCTACTTTCAGGAGGTAAGGCTCTATCCTAAGTGCAAGTTTCAGTTAAATGAGACAAATCTTATTTTTTCAAATGCTTCAGAAAACCAGTTGGGTAATAAATTTACCTTACCTTTTCCTAAGTTTTTACCTTGAGGTGAATTTTGAAACACACCCCAAGCAGAAATGCTCAGTGTTTGTTATATAGAAGTCAGGGGCGGTAAAGCATGTAAAATCAACAAGCAAGTAATCATAGACAGCAAAGGTTTACTGTCTTCACAATTACAATCCCACAACCCCATGAAAAGTCACAGTAAAATATATGAGTTAGTTCTCATGTACAGATTTGCCGACTTTAAATTTGCACAGGTACTGATGCTGGCTTCAAAATACATAAGCAAATATTCAAATGCCTTTCTCAAAATGCACCAGACCTGTACGATGACATGTGACCTGTCATTTAGATGTTAATCTTTATGAATGGTCTTGAATTGTTGTGGTACATAGAAAAATCACTTTTTATATGCATTCCCTATATGCAGCAGCTTTTGATCAAGATTTTCAATCTAATTGTAGCTGACTAACAGTTTCCTTCACTAAAAAAGATTTACGTTCAAAGACACTGTTAGAATATATGATATAATTATTTTGCCTAATGGAAAAACATTCATTTTGATAGCAGCCTTAAATTACTGCTGCCTTAAAGGCAAATGTTTTATTACATTAAGGATTTGAAAACTGGCTGATTAGTGGTGTAAATAGTGAGCAGGGAGGGCAAGGAAAGCTTGGGTTTGGTCCATTATTTAGTTCATCATTGAACAACTTGGAAGTATTTAATCCTTTCTTTATTTATTGGGGTTTTTTTCATGCATACATGTCCTCCTTGTCTTATGGGCTAAATTTATTTGTTTCACACAATTAAAAATCTTTTAGCTCTTTTATTTCATGAATAACAGAAATCCAATAGTACTCTATGGACAATATAGTAAGTTTTACTAAATACCAAAAAATTATATTTTTAACTTTCTTAAGGTAAAAGTATTTCTATGATTAAGACTAGGTCTGTAAGGTAAAAGGTCACAGTAATTTATTTAATATACATTTACCAATTCTCAATTGTTTCCTAATAATAGTCATGTTTGGTTTTTGTATCAGTGAGAGATTGTTATTATTAACTGACTTGGCCCTAGGGACAAAGCTGTGATCCTTTCAAAACACACAAGACAAAATTTCTCCCTAGTTTTATGGCAAGATTATCGTAAGTAATTTGATCTCTTCCTCTAGAATGTTATTGTTCTGAAAAGACTTTTAAATCTATTTTACTTACAGTCAATAGTTAACATTGGTGTGACACGTGCACTTAATCAGTTTTGTGGTGATCTGCTCCTTTTTTGCTCTCTACACCATGGCTAAACACAGGAGCTGATGGAAACTCTTCAAATGAAATTTCAGTTTTCAGAGTAAGGGAGGGCAGCTCCGAGAGCCAGATTTGCCTGTCAGATTGTTATTTGGTGGTACGGACTACAGGCGGAAACAGCTATGAGGAACTTAAGCAATATTTAAAATTTAAAAAAAAAAAAAAAAAAAAGACAGAAAATAAGCAAGAAATAACTATTCATATTTCCAGGCTGTAGGAAACTTCTACAAACCATGGAAATACAGAAAATATACCTGTACAGCTCCTGCGGGCTAGCACCTTTGCAGTGTAACGGACCTGCATTTTGGAGAACAAATGAGACCTTCTAGAAGAAAATTGTGTCCAGAAGCAAAAATCCTGTGGACTTTCCTAAAAATTATGTGCTATTACTGACCATAGTCCCTAGTCCACCAAACACTGGGGAATGAGCTCTGTGAGCATGTTGTCAGGCCTCCCTGCCTGCAAAATCTGCCTTTTGAGCATAAACAGCAAAGAACTGGGATGGGGGGGAGGGTACCAGCATAAATTAGAAATGCCTGCATAGGTGTCATATTAGAATTT
Organism: Nestor notabilis; assembly: GCF_000696875.1. Classification (NCBI taxonomy): domain Eukaryota; kingdom Metazoa; phylum Chordata; class Aves; order Psittaciformes; family Psittacidae; genus Nestor; species Nestor notabilis. The sequence goes on along the minus strand of NW_009944942.1, from coordinate 17,622 downwards.
ATATTAGAGCACAGTGAAAACGTAGGAAGTTTTAGTTATTCTGCCCTAATCTCCTGCTACTTGGGTAATGTGGGTGAAGAAGGAAATCCAGCAATAACTATGAGCTGTTCTCACTCATAAGTCTGTTTATTTACTGTCTTTAGAGGAACAATATAATCTGAATCTCTTGGTTTTGCTTGGGTTATGATTTAAGTTTGCAATGCTATGTCAGGCTCAAATGAAAGTATCAGGTTTGTATCAGGATCCAAGACAATAGCTTTCCAGTAAATACAGTGCAGCTTTGAAAATGCTGCTTCACAAAGATTGCCACTGTCTTCTGCATCTATTTTGTGTGGATATTTTTTTTTTAATTAATCAGAAAAATAACAATGAAAGAAGGATTAAAAGAAAAGTTCATAGATAAAAAGACATATATGACACAGTTTCCAGATAAATGAAAAGAGAAAAATATTTTAAAATCTTCTTATTGTTGAATAGTATTTTATGCAACTGCTGTTGAAAACACATCTATTCAAAGGAATTTTTGCTTACCAGTAAACCCACAGTTTAAAGATTTCTGCTGCAGTTGCAGTGCTCAAAGTCTCAGGCTTTCCACAAAGCAGAAAGGTGGATTTTCAAGCCCTTACAAAGCCTTTGCAAAACATTGCATGTCTAACACAAATTCCTGAATAGAACAATTTAAGTTGCATCTCAGAAACCAGCTAGAAACTGAATTTTTGGCATGCTTTAAGTGACTGTCGTTGTTGTAGTAATTCTACGGAAAAGACTTTCAGAAATCAATTTTTTGTTTGTGTATAATTCCCTGAACTGAGAAAGATGCTGCTGGATATTGGGTAGATGAAGGAAAAGCCACTAGAGAAAATGTTGAGCTCAAATTAAGCCTACATAAGGTGCCAGAATTTAAAAATCAATGGGCTAGATTGCACCATGTCCTGAGGGTGGGAGGGACAGCTTGGATGGTCTTGAAGGTTATCTCACAGCATTTCTTTCGTAAACTGGGTTACACAAAGTCCAGTAAGGGCAGGACCACTGACCGCATTTATTTCAGGATATATAGAGAGGAGGCTCTCAGTGTGTACAAATGCGAGCTGTTAAACTTTAAAAATTATACAAAACTTCAGGCTAGCTTGGAAAGTAGCATTATAAATGCCAACGGGAAAAGATAGAGTCAAAGCTGAATTTACTAAGCCAAAAACTATGCTGAAGGAAAAGTGTTAAGAACATTTACATTTGTTAAAGGTGTAATTGTACTGAACACAGGCAAAGAAACTGTGGGAAAGCATTAGCAGAGGCTGGAAGAGGAGAAATGCTTTTACATGTGGAAGTCAGGGTGTGAACTGTGAATGCAGTGTGTGCCCATTAAAAATCACCAAAACACAGGATTTACTTATAAAATTGGCAGAAGGAATAGAGTTTTCCAAACTGCTCTTGTCAAAGCCTGGCAGCAACATAGGAATCAGAATTTAAAAAAAAATATTAATTCTGACTGAACTCACACATACATGCCTATTGAAGTATGAAGGATTACCCTGGGGGTAGCCAGTTACCTGCAGGATTTCAAAGAATGGATTGAGTCCTGCAGAGTATAAATAGTATTTTCTGATTTTTGAATGACATACTAATACCTGGGAGCAATTCAGACAAGTGTTTACAAAACCTTGAGGAAATTCTAACACATTATAAAGCTATGCTTCAAAGCGAACAAAAATAAGTATGTATGGGATTAATTTTTTTTTCCCCACCTCCCTAAAATGAAGTTACTTGCCTAAGTTTCAAGAATAAAGGCTTTAAAAGGGAAGATAAAAAGTATGGAGTGTGCAGAAGTATCCCAGTGTTGCACAGTTTCTGTTGGTTTTATTCATGTTAAACGTTCCTTATGGAAGTTCCAAATTATAATTGCTAATTAGGTTGATGTCTTTTCTGATACAGGAAACATAAAATAAATGTGGATGGAACATTAAGATAAGATTTTTGGAGGAAGACAACAAAAAAAAATCCAATAGCTCTAACCTATTTATTTGAGGTCATCCAGGACAACCTTAAACTATAATTTTCTGAGGGAAAAGGGGCTCTTGCTTCATAAGATTAGTTCCCAGTCATATGTCTGTTAGATAGTTATCAAAATCTGAAACTACATCTAAATTTTTAAAAGATGCTTGCAGTCTTATTTAGGAATTAATAAATTCTATAAGCATCTGTCTTATAAATACTCTTGATGCAGATAGTGAGCCATTGATAAAAAAGAGGGGTGACTAAATATTTTGGGAGACAGGGAGTTTTGGGGGCTCAATCTTTTTATTGGTGGCTTACTATTGTAAAATTATTTGTAAACCATCAGAAACATTTCAGTCACATTCCTCCCTCCAGTCACCAGTAAATTCAGCTGGAGACAGAGAAGAAAATGTGATTTTCTGAAATCTGTGACTTTCTGTTTCTGTAACAGACACATCACAGGAGTCATTCAAGCTCCAGTGCTTCCCAAAGCAGCATTACCTGGGCAGGAAAGGCGTTCTTCCAGAAGGGACCTTTTAGTAGGTAGCACCAAGAAGCTTATAAAGCTCTTTACTAGCAGAATTATGAGTACCATCAGGAACAGATTAAAAAAGACAGTAAGAAGTTATCCTAGGTGCCGTGCTTTGACTCGGGCACCTCAGCCCTCTGTAGCCTGCAGGAACAAGGAGAGAAGGTGTTTCTGCCAGTGCCTTTGGATTGTACATCTTCTGCATGGTTGCCTGGACCTGCAGCAAAGTCCTCTATCTGCAGTGTTTATTATGGAGGACTTCCCTGAGAATCTCTGCATGGCTCTCCTGGGAAACACTGTGACCCCAGGGACACTTGTGTGCACTTGTACCTTGGCCCCAGAGAGAGGCTGGAGAGAGGCTCTTTGGTTATGTCCATTCACTCCCCAGACTAGAGAGAAATGGGGTCCTGTTTATTTTAGTACAATCTTGTGGCCTATGTGTTCAGCTTAGTAACAGGGAAGAAAAGAAAACATTATTGTCCATAGTTAATTGCTTCTTTGTGACAGAATACACTTCAAAGACACTTTAGTCTCAAGTGCATCTTAGCAGAGAAAAACCCATATTACTGATTTTTAAACCCCCTATTTCTAGCAACACAGATGAATGAATTCCATGTAATAGAATATTCTCCATCGAGCATCCCCACATGCAAAAGTGGAATGCAAAATTAGTTTGGGGTTTGGTTGGGGTTTTTTTTGTTTTATTTTTTAAAGCACTGTTTTAATGAGGTGTTTAGTTTAGCACATTTGGCTCCTTCAAATTACCTCAAGGGGATTCATATGTTAACGAACTACACAGCTGTTGTTTGTGAAACCAGCCTAGCACAAGAAGAGCATGTTGTGCAAAGATTTAAATGCTATGTTGGAGAGGTCACTGTGCTCTTTTGTCTGCTGTCAGTTACTAATAAGGAGCCTACTACTTAATTTTAAACACTAAGTTAATTTTTTTTTTCAGTGTCAAATGTGTTCCAGATTGGTTCGGTTTGGTATTGAATGCCTGGATCGAAACATGAAGGTTGCAATTAAATATGACCTGATTTTAAACAACTGATGAAATGTTTTGGGGTGGGGAAGATTGGCAATGAAGTTACAGGCTTTAGTGGCAGCCTGAAGAGGCTGTATTGAGCAGAGGCAACGTTTGCAATGATAATTGTTTTATAAACATGCCCTGATATGCTTCAAAAGCTTTAATTCTGAATTTCTTAAATTAGGCTGGCTTTGCTCCTGGCAAGCAATAAACTGTTTTCATTTTAGAAATGTCACTTTACATTTAAAGAAATAAATAACTGAGAAAGGAAAAAAAAATAAAAATCCTGTCTGGTAAGTAAGGGTAAAGAATCTGGGTTTTTTTCCCTTTCAATTCAAGTATCCAATTAAAATCAACAGAACTCTTTGTTGAACAATACCTTGAATTTTAAGGGCCAGAGTGACAGAATTTATATGCTAAAACAGGAATCCCAGTTCTCACCATCTCATGGAAGCAGGATTGACCAAGTGATGTGCTGGCAGTGCTGTTCCTGGAGGTTGCCTGGCCACCATGGCTGCAACACAGCATAGGAAAGCCTCGTTGGGCAGCAGGTTGTCCAGAAGACATGGACTAGGGACTGCTGCTTCACAAGCTACTCACACATAGCACATTTCAGATCATTCTGGCTCATAGATCATTTAATCATTTCAATATTTGTGTTTGATTTCCTTCATGTGCATTATTACGGAAAGTAAGTCCCGTGATTAATCATTAACACCAGAGCAACCTCTGCTGGCTGGTGGAGATGGAGTGCTTTTCTTAGCAGCATAGTATGTTAAAGGATTCAATACATCTGCTCAATCCAGGTTTTGGGTTCTTTTTTTCCTGCCTCAAAGGCATTAGTATCTAATCATAAGAAATTTAATTTTGCCTAGAATTTAGGTATAATATAAAATAGATGTAAACTGGAGCTTTGCCAATTTTAAATGTTCCATATTGGCACTGTATGAGAATAGTGGCTTCTGTCAAAGCAAATGCAAATGTGGAGCAACTTTTTTGAACACAAAGCATGAATTTCACCTAGGCCTCCATGATACTGTTCTGAAAACATAATTAAACTCAGACTGAAGAATAAAACCTTTGCCTTGCTGAAAACAGAGAGGTTACCAACTATTACCAAGGCTTTTTTATAAATCAAGTTTTCAGAAAGGTTTTTGAATCATTCTGTGATTCTATGATTTGATGTTCCTAGAAGAGCCCTTCTAAAATGAAAACAATAAATGTTTGGGGAAAATACAATGTTTTACTAATGTCCTTGTATTGCTATTTCACAGATGGGAAACTGAGGCACAGTGTCCCTGAGATTTGACTTTCCCAGGTTATTTAGCCTGGAAATAACATTAGGGATCAATTCAAGCTCAGCCATTCAGAGCACAGTTACTTTTTAAGATTGAGAGACACTTTCTATCCTATGCCAATGCAACCACCTGAGAAGGATGGTAAGGATGATAGTTAATGTCACCTACAGTGTTTGCTCATTGAATGGTCATCTGTCCCCAGGGAAGTGGACTAAAATCAGCCATTTGTTTAATGCAGACTATTGAAAACCATCCAGGCACAAGCTTTTTCTTAAGCAGATGAGCTGGATGCAAACTGATAAACTGGATTGCTAGAATTATATTAATCTTTTCCAGTTTGTAAGCCCCTCTTCTGAATGTTTACTGAACAAAGATACACAGAAACTGGTAGGGGATTTTTTGCTTTATTTTTTATTCCTAATTCTGTATAATGGAAGTATACCGAATGCACCATGCAGGCTATTATTTGGGCATCAGTGCAAAGATATCTGTAATATAGTGAATAAGAGGCTGTTCCCTTGCTCAGCAGGGAACTAGAATGACTGCCAATCAGGAATGAAGTCACTTTCCATTTCAGGATCTTGTACTGAAAAAGGATAAGTTTTCCTGTGGATCTGGATTTGCCACATATGTTCTCTAAGAAATGTTTGAGAAATCAAACATTTCTGGAGGCTGGGGGGCTTGGAAATAGATTTACACTCTGTTCCCCATCATTCAGCACAGCCACTTGTGTTCAGCTGATGGTAAATCCTCTCCTCCAGAGGACAGCTCTCATTCCCATTGTGACTTTGTTGTCTCCTAGGATGTGACAGGCATTCCATAGGGAGCTAGAATTGGTAATGGGTCAGCAGAAACCACTAAAAATTTCAGGACCTCCAACCACTTCACCTTGTTCACTTGTAGGTTCCGCAAAATATATGTGAAGAGATTCAAGGTTCAGGAGAGAATTAATTGATGGTGGATACTGGGAGTTCACCAATATTCCTAAAAGCAGAAACCCCCAGCCAAGAGAGAAGGATTTCCTATAAATAATTAAGTAGCAAAACTAGATTATTTTAATAAGTAATTGAAATTTTCTAGATATTTCTACTGTCAAAGTAGCAAAAAGCAAATGACATCTGAAGGCATAACAAATCCTGAGAAAGGAACTTTGTTAGTGCCTTCAGAATAGAAAGTTTTAGCGATAAAGGTGCAGAGTTCCCTCACTTGTGGCCATTTCACATTTTCCCATTTATATGAACAAGCACTGACTTTCTGGGATGACTGTTAGACCCTTGTATTTAAATACTAACAGCTCACTGATGCATCACCACTGTTGTAGGGTGTTGTTTCTGATAAAAACCCAACTCTTTTCCTGTATCAAAATGCACTTATTGTGCAGTAATTTAATGACATAACTCTTCCTTTTTATGAGCTCTGAAAATATCTCATTAGGAGTTCCACAAATTACCACAGTAACTTATGCTGACACGCTCATTTGTTCTGATCTCTGAATAAATCTGGTTGACAACTTTAACAGAATAAAGCAGGGATTTCCCAGACTGTGATTCAGCATTGAGATTCACTCAAAACACCTTGATGTTATCTTGAGCTTGAACATTTGATTAAGCCAAAGTGTGAGCTGCCGCTTCAGACAGGCTCAGATGAGAGCTGTGCATGCTAGTATGATGCCAGCGTGAGAAAACTGTTGAAATGTTTTTCCTTCTCTCTCAGAGCTACTATTTCAGCACTCTTCACCATCTGGTGAAACACTTCAGAGAAGAAAACAGTCTTGCAATGTCTAATTTTGCCATGTTTTTGGAAGATTATTTTAATGACCTTTGTGTCATTTAAATATGATTACTTGTCCTCCAAGTTTTTTCCTGTTTACACGTGAATAGTATTGGATCATAGCCAGATACACTTTAAATGAAATGGTACAAAATACAACATTTTTATCATAAAAGCTTAAAAGCAACATTTACAATTAGGCGACATAGCTGGCATTTTGCATTCTGGTAGGTTTTTTGTTTTGATCTTATTGTAGTAGTAGATAAATAAAATTAATTAAGCAAGCATAATTACCAGTTAAATTTTACAAAATACCGAAGAAATGGAGGGCCTAATTCAAAGGGGTGGTAATGGTGTAAATAATTGAGTCAAATTGTTTTCATTTTCATGCTGCACATTGTTTCCTTCAGCCTATAATGGTACAAGGCAAAGTATACACAGTGCTAGAATTAGACAAATAATAGATAAATATATTCATAAACACTTTGTGGATTGTAATTAGAAGTACACTGCAGCAGCTTCCACTAGTCTCTTTTTCTTTTTTTTTTTTCTAGTTTCTGTAAATATTTTCCTGAGTAAATTTTTGCTTTGAAGAATGTAGACAGAAGCAGAACACACCACAAAAGTGTTGTGAAACCATCTTTGCTTCTTGGCTTGTATGGCAACCAGGTCCCCAGCAGCCTTCACGCCAAGGTCTGTTCCTTCAGCACAGACCAGGTAAGCAGGGTCCTCTGCCTGCAGGATGCTTAGTGGAGGTTGGAGGGTTTCTGTTGAGTCTGTAAGAGTTTCCCAACTTGCATTGCTTAATGCCCTAAATAGATCTTTTTGAAACAGGAGATACAAATTACCTGGCAGACACTGCCAATAAACCCACAGAACCTCAGGGCTCCAACAGTAATTTCTGCTAGAAAATGGAGCCTGGTGAATGGAATGATTGTGCAGGGTAAATACAATGCTGAATAGAAGAGGAGAATATGATCACTCCAGTTTAGTGCTGGTGTACTTTTCTGCAGTGAACTCATTTTGGTGCAGAGCTGTGATAACACAGGGAGGAGGCAAGCTTGGGAGATCCTTTGGGGGTCAAGGCAATGCTTTGAATGCTGGGTAATGACACTGAAAACATTCAGAGCAAATATCACATCACTAGCTCCTGGGCTGAAACCTGTTTGTTTAACTACCTTTTAGTTTATTTTGAGCATAGTATAATTTTTTTTAAATTATTGTTTTGAAAATTCAGGGATACAGAAGCAGGTGAAACCTACTGAGTAAATTTGCCATTCAGCATGCTCTAAATGCATTCAGATTTAAAGAAATCATAGAGAACATTAGAATTATCTGTATTTCTTCAGGTTAGGGGGACCTTATTCTGTCATGATGCATCCACCTAGATCCTATTAGTGTTACTAAGTCATTATGCGAGGGGCAGCTTTTGTCCACAAGGTAGCCAGCACCTGTCGATACCTGGATCATCTCACAAGCTTGGCATGCAGCACTAGGCAATGCACACCCTTAACTCAAAACTCTGGATGAGAGTCAAAATGACACACTCCTCGGGTCTGTTAATTCACTGCGTGTTCACTGTGTTGTTCCAGCCGCCCGAGGGAGAGCTGCAAAAAGCCGTGGTGCTTCGCTCACCTCTCACTGCAGTGGAGCCCAGCTTCTGCATAGCACTACTGGCCTCTGCTGCCGGCATGGGAAAGGAGGCGAGAAGAGAGACCATACAGAGACTTACCACATTTCTGCTTCTCCAGAGGGCCTCCTGATCCCTGCATGTGAGCTGAAGGAAAAGCAATCTTTCATCTTTACGTTATTTTCATGCTTACAAATAAAGGTCAAGGCTCCTGTGCTGTAGTCAGTGCTGAACGAGCTTTAAACAACCACCCTGAAATGTGATTGTAATTAGTTTCCTTTCAATCTTGATGTGAGCAGTGATCTTAAAATGCCAGGACTGTAGCAGTGCATATGATTAACAAGCGCACAGAAAGGCAGTCTATGGAAAAATATGGGTAGAAATGAACAAAATGCAAATGTTGCACTGCTTTAAATTTGATTATCCTCCCAGCTCTTCATAAAATACTGTAGACATCGTTTGATTATATTTTTAGTCTAGGGAATTAATTTTTAACTAGGGAACTCATTTCTGTCTTATGATTACTCTTCTTCACAATGGCCTGTAGGTCTGAACTAAAAAATCACAGTTTTAATTGAGCTAATGATGCCCAGAACTCGAATTAATCTCACTTATGTGTGTGTCATGCCATGCAATATGTGCTATAGCTGCAAGCAATGTGTGCATCTTTTCCTATCAATGATTTTTCCAGGAGACTGAGGGTGTAAATCCTGGCCAGGGATAAGCCTGTGTCCTCCTATTGTCACCACCTGAGAGACTCCCTGAAGGTGGCTGATGTCTGTGCAACCAGTGGACGGGAAGGAAAAACAACAAACTCAGTGATATTTCATGATCACTTCTTCGATTTCATCCCACTTCTTTCAAGGGCATGACTGTAACTCACAGAAGAGCCAAGGAGACAGTAAAGACAAAGGCTGAGTGGTATGTTCTGGCCACATCTGCTCACAGCCTCTGATCCAGTTGCTGTCTGCACTCACAGATGGGTGGGAACCGCTTTTAAACAGTTAGCGATTCCCTTACCCAGCTGAGAAAGGGCAGCAGAGCTGATCCTCTGCTTGTAGCAGACAAAATGGGAAGGGGAACAAAAAGAAGAAATTGCATGGGCACTATTTTGGTTGTGAATCTATCAGGCTGTATTTTCTACATGTGAAAACAGAGAATTTTTTTCCCAACGTCCAAGAAAATTCACTTTATCAAGATATACAACTATAAAGAAATTTTCAGAGAAAGAATAGAACTAGGCAGCCATAGTAGCAACACAGATGATTTGTTTCTGAGATAGAACAGCAAAGAGTATATGGACAAGGAAGATGGATTAACACTTCGAAGGTAGCTGTTGCCATCATGCCCTGTAGTTTGTCCTACAGCACCTTGTCCCAAGCATGCACAGGTATCTTAAGCCCAACATTACCATCTGAGCCAAAACTGCATACCAATACCTACCTAAACATTATTTATTCTCTTCTCTAAATAATTTGAACTTAGATACCACTGGTTTAGAATAGCATCATATCTTCATATAGCTGAGACAGTCTCAGAGTAAGAGGTACCCAACATCTAGAGAGCACAGCTCTGCTTATTTATCTAACCCTGTACCCACCATTCCACTACCTTGAGTTTTCACTCTCCACACTGAAATCTGCTTTAAACAAAATGGTGAAATTCCAATTGTTTGTTGTCAAAAAGTTTCAGTTTTGTGATGAAAGATGTGACCTTTCTTGCCAGCAAGAGTCTTATTTTGATTGATTAGTAAACATGAGGTAAAATGCAGGAGCACGCCAGTGTTAACTTGATACTGCCACAGGCTCTGTGAATCAAATATTTTTGCTTTATTTTGAACATCCTGTTAATGAGAAAAATATTCTAATCAAAGAAACATGTTTCCTTCAATTCTCTTCAGAGTGTAATTTGCAGCTTCAGAATAGCATGTTCAATTATGTCTGGTTTATTCCTAAATTAGGAAAAAAAGCTTCAGAAAATTATTAAGTAAGCGTCTTAGCAACTGTTAAGCAACATCCAGTATTAATTATTTAATCACTTTTTTTATTATTTTGCATCAGGTAAGAAGAGAATAGAACTCTTGCTGAAAGGGTTTCTTTTCACGAAACGCTTTCACACACCAGACCAAGCTCTCAAGGTGAGCACAAGGTATGTCTTTGCCTAGGCAGAAAGACAGAAACCTTTTCTTCAAAGCTGCTGGAGAGGCTGATGTGACCGAGAGCAAGAAGCAGCATTTCTGTATGCATTCTGGCACTTCAGTAAGTGGCTGGAAAAGGATCCCATCTAGACTGAATGTAAGAGGGATGTGCAAATGCTGCAGAGACAGCAGCAGATAGGGGCTCCCCAGTGCTTAGCAGCTTCTCAGGGTGGACATGGGCTCTTTGGGTATCAACCCTTGGTGCCTTTTTTGGTTTTGTTTCACCCAGAGCAGTTACCTATCCACTGGATAAGGATTCATCTTTGTCAGTTCTCCTTGGCTGCTGGGAGAAGCCTTCCACCCTGCTATCACATTACATTTTGTTGAACCTAGGGCTTCCCCTTGCGGTGCTCCTCACTCTGCGTCCCTGCAGAGGCACCAGCCCATGCTCAGCTTACGAACAAGGCAGCAGAAACTGCTGATCGCTGATGCAAGATCCCAGCCCATCACCACATCTTCAGGAGACTGCCCGAGGTAAGAAGGCTCCAGAGGTTTCCTAAGAAGAGTGAACAACATCAACAGGAAATACACAGTTACCGGCAGCTCACAGATGAGCACTGTCAGGGGTTTTACCAAGCATTTTGGGGGGCTCATGCAAAACAGTAATCTCCCAGATTTCCCGTGAGCCTGAAGCCCATGAGCCCAACGTCCATGAGCTTATGATCCATTTCTCATAAGGCTGAATTAATTCCTCAAATATAATACATTCTTACATTATTGCCTAAGATGGCACAGACCAAAATATACTAACACTTGGTGTTGTTACTTTTTAGTTCTTTTGCAGTTATTCCTTTTCCCCTCACCTCCTTTTCTGCAGTGTGCTGATACCTTCATGAACATGCATTGCAGCCATGAAATGGGCACGCATGTTTCTAATAATCTTGCAATCATTAACATTATTGGTAGCAATTATTACTATTTTTATAACTGCATCTGGACTGAACAGCAAATGGTCGAGTGAGGAAAATCTTGAAAATTCCCTTTGTAAAAGGCGAGAAGAGAAAGGACCATGGATCCCATGAATTACTACCATAATACAAGCTTACTTTTTGACATTTACATCTTTCTTTTCAGAATTCTGCAAACTGTTGGTTGTCTTTTTGTTCTTGTCTCTTGAGCTGTGTCTACACACATACCACTTCAGCTCCATATTGGTGGGATATAGAAAATCACTTGGCAGCTTGGCCTATCTCTCTGGCTCTTATCACCAGAAAAAGGACAGTTTTCAAGTCCACATGCATTTTTTCATACTTAACAGCCAGGCCTTATGCCATTGAGCTACCTTCAGGAATGTCACTGAAGCCTTCTTTGGTATCTGGAGTTAGGTTCTCTCATACTAATTTTCTAACCCTAGGGCAGGCTGTACCAAAGCACACCATGGTTCTGCATGTGCCCAAGACCTGCCCCATGGGTTGGAAGTCATCGTCTAGGTCAGGACTGATGCGTATGAAAATTCTTGTATAGCAAGGCCTGCACCACAGCTGCCTGGCTTATACCCAATTACTTGATTTAGTTACTTACCTTCATGAACATGCACTTCTTTTCTAAACTTTTTTTAAGAAGCATTGCAATGAAATTGTTCCTCCAAGAGCAATAAAGAAGTCTCAATATTTTTAAATCCATCAAAAAGAATTTGAAACACTATAAAATATAGGTGCCTTCAGGGACAAGCTTCTTGCTACTTAAAACTGTCTCTATACATAAATGCAGAGTCCCAAAACTCCTGTTTGTGTAGTTCACAATTTCACTTATATAAAAATTTACAGCAATTCAATTAACTGTCATTTAACAGCACTTTCACACCAAGTATACTAAGATGTGTTTAGTCCCTCATGTGAAAGTCATGAGTTACGTCAAAATAAATGACAACCAACCGGTCAAACTGCTTATAGCAGGGAAAAAAATGTTGAGGAAGAAGAGATGAGGACAGCAGTAACCATCAACAGGATGAACGAGGTTCATGACAAAAAACTTTCAGATTTATATTGGATGCTGTTCCTTGCTGAGTTCACATCCATCTGTCAGCTTCATCTGGGACCAGGATCCCTTATTCAAGCTGATAGCAAGTATCTGATTCAAATAAGTGAATATTTTTGCTAAATGTTGTCTGTCACATCATGTTACTCTACTTCGGTTTCTTCACCACATGTGCTAACATGATGTGGTGTAACATAGCATGGTGCAGCGTGAATGATCTAATGTGACATGACAGAAAAACATTGCTGCAGCTTTCAGAATAAACACCTGCTTTTAGCAGTTATTTTATCTGCTGGTAGCAGTTTCTTAAAACATATAACCTGGGTCCTGCGAAAGTACATAGCACTTTGCTGTTTGTGTATCTCTAATACTTTCCATAATACATATTCAGAAGCCATGTTCCCTTACAAGGTTGGGGGGGGTTGTGGTTTTTCTTTTCATTAGAAGGAAAAAAGAAATTGTCTAACAAAAACTGAGGGGAAAGGAACTAAGCTAAACCATGAATGGAGACACATATGGAAAAAGTTCTTATTATGGAATGAAAACACCGTATCTATTAACAGCCAAACACATATTTACCCACAGGTGACAATAATAACAGTAACAGAGTTTAGAAGATTTGTTTTTCCTTCAAAAACTTCAGCAGAATGTTATAAGTGAAAACTGGGTAAAAATGATCCCTCCTTGGAGAAATATGGACACAGGTAAGGCAAATATTTAACTGTTGATTTTGTATTTGCAGGTGTAGGTTTTATGAATGGGAACATTTTCAATAAAAGCCAAAATTTGTGTGAGCCTTCCTAGAATTTTGGTTTATTTCCATTGTCCTGACTGACAGACATATTAGCACTGGGAAATAAACTCAATGGTTTACTTATTTAAAAAATAAAATTATTTATTCATATTGAATATATTTTTTCCTTCCAAAAATCTTTCTGTCTGTATATGAAAGAGTAAAAGCTATTTAAACTGGCAGCTGTAGCTCTGTACTTCTCATTTGGAGGACCTTCATCTCAAGCTAGAAGAGCCTCGTCCTCCAGGTCTTCGTTACAGAAAAGGGGAGTGAAACACAAATGACCTTCAGCTAATCAGTTCACAAAGTTAAAAACAGAGATGGATTTCAGAAAAAAGTAAAATACATTTGGATCACTGTGATCTCTTCAAAAGGAATAAAACTGTTCCCATGAAGCCAGGTATGTGGTTTCTTCGAGCTGGAGCGTGTAGAGGCATTCGGCATGTTCTTTGTATAGCTGGCATTTCTTGAACAAAAGCCTACAACTGTGACTGGATACCTGTAAGTTTTCCACCAGATGTCCTTCTTGCCCCTTGCCCAGAAAAAGATGACACCTTGATACATGGCATGCAAGTCTCCTGTTAAATTTCGAACAGGTATGACAGTTGAGGGGCTGAAGTTGTGGCCACTGAGGAGGCAAGGGCCTTCTGTGCTGCACGGAGAGGGGAAACAGGCTGATGATGGCACAAAATCCATCCTCCCACGGGCACTGCGCTGCTGTGTCAATAGCGTGCTGGCCCTGGGGACCCCTGGGGTCCTCCTCTTGCCACAGCCAGCCCCAGCAGTGAAGCAGGAGTGCAGTGCTCCTCTTCAGTATTATAAGGAACTGCACATTGACAGTACAGAGAGCCAAATCCTGCAGTTTTTCCAAATGCAAAGCACCTTTTGACCTTTGGTAAAAAATACTTGGAGGAATTTGGCAAAGCAGGTTTTAATTTATAATAAAAATGAGGACACTTTTGCTTGTACTTTTACAAAGACCCCAAAGAGCTCCCATGCTATGTGAACCTAGCAAGTTGGCAATGTATTTTAATGTATTTATTTGATTATGCATTCATTCTTTCATTCATTCATCTATTCAGTCATTCATTCAGACACTTGTTCATTCATCTCTGTCCTTTTGCAGGAAGAGAACATAAGCCAGCAGTGGCATACTTCTTCACTGTCCTGATTTACAGCAACGTCTGTGAGTTTGTATCAATAAATCTCTTTGGCCCTCCTCAATCCAGCATTATCCCTCATTAGTGACTGGGATCTAAAAAAAGGATTAAAAATAGTGTTAGGTTTTAGATAGATAGATAGATAGATAGATAGATAGATAGATAGATTGGTTGTAGTGCTTTGATTAAAGTGCTGGGTTGTTGGTGTTTTTTTCTTTTATTTAAGATATTTCATATTCACAGTTGTCTGGATCTTACAATTACTTTCAGAAAAAAATCCCTGACTTTTTGTTAACTGGTCAAATAATTGTGATAGTAATGAATGGTGAGGTTCCTATTGCCCTACCAGTGGCTGCCGATGCAGAGGGGAGCTCCAGTGAGCCTGGGCCTCGCCTCTGCCTTTGTTGCCTCTGCAAGACCTTTTAGTGTTTTCTGACCCAGAGAAAAATTTGTTTAAAAATAACCTTTCTGGAGGTGCCATCCCTGCTCTGGTTGCTGGCAGGTAGTGACTGTATGAGTAGCGTCTAGAAATTCCTCACCATCACTGAGTGTCTCAGCCTAAATGTACATTTTATCTGTCTCCAAGTATGCATATAACATGGGAATATTTTCTCTGAAGATGACTGAAATGAAGGGGAACTTCTCTTTGAGTTGGGATTACTCACACTGTAATAGCTGCTGGAACAATTTTTCTCCCATATCTCTGAAATACCCTTAATTAATCTTGCAGACAACTTGCAACATAATTGTGTCCCTAAACTGTTAACCTTGAAAAATATTTGACAGTGTACTAACATCTCAGAAACTTGTTATCAAAGGGAATATAATAAATCCATAAATATCCTAGTTTCTCTCCAAAGTCCCAGAAAAATTCTTTTTTGTCAGTTTTTTTCCCCCTTAGTTTTCTTGTAGACCTGGTGACAGGAGATGCAGGAGCGCATTTTAAAGAAAAAAGCAGTTTGGAAGAAAAGGTAGTTGTATACCATATATAATTTAGTATTTTTTGTAAAAACGGGATGTCCCTTGCATTTCTCATTCATTTGAATGTCTTCAGGGCACCACAGGACAGAGACACTGGATGGCACAACCTGTGATCTGCAATCAGGTCAGAACTAGTCCCTGCTAAACAAAAAAGACAACACTGCAATTCACTATAGAGCCATAATTGGCCTGTAGTTGCAACTACTTTTCTAAAATAAACAACTCCTTTTTAAAAATAATTATGATACCATAATGGTGGACAATGTCCTTAAAAGCTGTGTTCTCTTTGGCTGAGAAAATGAGAAATTTAAAATACATTACATCAGTGACCTTATTAAAGTTACAGAAATCCTGAATAACTTTAATTAAAGTTATTAAAATTTCTTCTATTGGTTAGTCCTTACAAACTCAGAAACTCTGTTATGTTTAACAGTCTGGCATCAGCTGCTGTTGATAAGAGACAGTCCTCTTCCAGGCCTGTCTGCTGTTCTTACTATGCTGTCATTTGAAATCATCAGGAAGAAATAACCATAAGCTTAAAAAAGCTAAAGCAGACAGGCTGTTTCAGATTATTTCAGTATGTGTGTTTGCTGCAACAACCGAACGTTCCTGTTAAAATCATAGTCTGATTTTCCTCCTGAAAATCAGTTTGTAAACAAAAGGATTAGACAAAGACAAAACCAGGGAAAGAATTTACATCTAAGTTCAAATGTTCACTGGAAATCAAGAAACACTTCTGTTTGAGGCTTCGTCTATTTCAATAATAAGTTTTCCTAAATGCATGTATTCTTTATGTATTTGTGTATCAGGGATAAACTATGCATCTTAGTAAAAAACAGAAAAAGAGATCATGATTTTACAATTTAATTTAGGGATCAAGAGGGAAAGCCAGCAACAGCTGCATTTCCTATAATTTTCCCATTAGAATATACTAATTTCCACACTGCTGCTTCCTTACTTTTGGTGTGTTTGTAGGTATTATTCCCATATTTGGATCCATCAATCCATAAAGCTTGAAAAGCATGAGTCTGGTTTTTACTAAAGGAACACTTTCTCGCTTAGTTCAAACATGTTTCAGATTTTGTTTGCTAATCTTCATATAAAATAGTAAAACCGCACTGCTAAAATGACATAATTACACATTTGTGAACTTGTAACGCGTATTCCAAAAAAGAAACTTGATATATCATGCACTTGTAAAACTTGGCTATCCTAGAGGTGGGTGCTTTGCAGTCTGGACCATGTTTTGCCTTAGAACAAATCTTCAGGATAGGGAATGACTTTCATCTCAGCTCGACAAAGAGCCAGATCTTGGAGGGGTTGGCTATGTTCAAGGTGTCTCAGGAAAAGTGTGACACTGCAGGGAGATAACCCTGCATCTTCAAAGCCTGGAAATCCCCACTGCCACAGCATCCTCCTTTGTGTATAGCTTTTTCTCCCAGATGCACTTGCCTTCCCCTCAATCCCTTTTAACACAGGTTTTCAAGCCAGCAACAGCCAAAACTTTTAAATGGCTTAAACTTTATAACGATCCAACATGCTAAAACATTTACTGGGAAAATATCAGGGCTGCTGTGTATACACTAAGCATTTCCTCACCCATGGTACTACATTTTGAAATGCTGAATTTTCTCTTTGAGGGAAAGATTTATTCAACTCACTGCTTTTCACATACTGGGATTCTTGAAAGGAGGGGTTTTTTGTATGTCACTATGTAGTCATTAAACATACCAGATGACTGAAAAATAAAATAAATTAAAAAAACCTTTTAAAAAGCTTCTCAAGTATTTGAATTCATGGAATCATAGAATCATAGAATAGTTAGGGTTGGAAAGGACCTTAAGATCATCTAGTTCCAACCCCCCTGCCATGAGCAGGGACACCACACACTAAACTATGTTGCCCAAGGCTCTGTCCAGCCTGGCCTCAAACTCCTCCAGGGTTAGAGCATTCACAACTTCCTTGGGCAACCTATTCCAGTGCCTCACCACCCCTCACTGTGAAGAACTTCTTCCTTATATCTAATCTAAACTTCCCCTGTTTAAGTTTAAACCCATTACCTCTTGTCCTACCACTAGAGTCCCTAATGAAGAGTCCCTCCCCAGCATCCTTGTAGGCCCCCTTCAGATACTGTAAGGCTGCTATGAGGTCTCCACCCAGCCTTCTCTTCTCCAGTCTGAACAGCCCCAACTTTCTCAGCCTGTCTTCATACGGGAGGTGCTCCAGCCCCCTTAATGTCCTCGTGGCCCTTATCTGGACTTGCTCCAA
>NW_009944941.1:2814-5478 GCF_000696875.1 Nestor notabilis | reverse complement strand
AGGCTGCCCTGGAGAGTCACATTCCCCACCAGCCTCTCCCTGTTGGTGAGCACGAGGTCAAGCATGGCACCTCCCCTTCTTGGTTCCTCTATTACTTGCAAGAGGAAGTTGTCTTCCACACAATCGAGGAACCTCCTGGACTGCTTGTGCCGGGCTGTCCCATCCCTCCAACAGATATCAGGATGGTTGAAATCTCCCATGAGGACAAGGGCCTGCGAGCATGAGGTTGCTCCTATCTGTCTGTAGAGTGCTTCATCCACAGATTCCTCCTGGTCAGGTGGCCTGTAACAGATCCCCACTGTAATGTCCCCCGTTGCTGTTCTTCCTTTGACCCTGATCCATAAGCTCTCTGTTGACTCCTCACCTATCCCCAGACAGAGTTCCATACTCTCCAGCCTATCACTGACATAAATAGCAACTCCCCCACCCCGTCTGCCAGGCCTGTCTTTTCTAAAGAGCTGGTAACCTTCCATTCCAACACTCCAGACATAGGAGTCATCCCATCATGTTTCTGTGATACCAGTGACATCGTATCCCAGTAGCCTTGCACACATCTCTAATTCCTCTTGTTTGTTTCCCATACTACGGGCATTTGTATAGAGGCAACTGAGCCAGACTCGAAATGAGGAGCAGCTGAAATATCTCTTCATCGCTCCAAGCACTTTTTACAGGTGCTGGCAACTGACCGGGAGTGTTGCGATGGATCGATGCCCCCTTCCCCCAACATATCTAGCTTAAAGCTTTAAAAAGTTCTTAAGTGAAAGGATTTGGGATAGCTATAGATCTTTCCTCAATACAGTGAAATTCTTACTGGGATTTTTTGGTTCATTACTCCATTTAAATCTTAAAAAAAAATGGGGAAGACTTATTTCTTCAAAAGTGGAGAAGAGTGAACTTTTAAAATGTCAGAAATTACTTGTAAATGAAAGAGAAAAAGAAAAGTCTTTATCTTAGGATATTCCCATTTCATTTCAGCAGTGAAAACAATATTGAGATACAGTCTTTCAGAAAAGAAAAAAGATGGTGCCACCAAAGGAGTGGTTAGTGTTTTTAATCTCCCAACCTTATTTAAAAATGAAAGCATGCTGTAGTAGGATTGAAAAGCATAAAAGAAGAGAAAATGGAAATGAAAACTAGCTAGCAGGAGCTAATTCTCAAATTTATTCATGTTGGTAATGGAAAAGTGCTGATTAGATCATTAGTTTTTACTGAATTCTAAAACATAGTAGCAGCAAAGTGAGGATTTTTGTTAGGTTATATTTTTCTTTATATCTTTAATGGTTCTTTAGAACTGTTAATGGTTCCACAGATGACAGGACAGAAGAGTATCATTCACAAAAAGTGATGTAGCACAAAAAATCCCTCTAAAATAGCACCACAATCTAACTAGAATATTTTCATCATCAAGATCAGGTTATTCTGCATCTCGTATCCTCTGGTTAAAAGAGTGATTGATTCTTTTATAATCAGCCCTAAATCAAAGGCAGACCAGCACAATCCATTCCTGCAGTGTCAGCAGTAGAGGTTTTAAAGAAGTGAGAGGACATGATACATTCTATTAACAACAGGGACATGATTTGTAGGTAATGATAACAGAATTGCCCATTTATACCACAGACCATTCAGAAAGAATACAACATTCTTGAATATGCTAATGTAACATGAAAATCCCCAAATGAAATTTCTCAAAAGTGGTAAAACCAAAACTTGTGATATTTGAAAGACTAAATCTATCTTTTTAGATGAACAATTTATGGATTATGACTGGATGCAAGCATGACAGCAATATTACAAAGAATAAATCTCAATTAAATGAAGAGTGGGTGATAAATAGCACATAATCAGTCATCTTTGTTGTCCTGGAAAGTTATTCTGTTGATTTAGAAGTTATTCTTTTTGATGTCAAATTAACTTTTGTCCAGACAAATGCTTCATTCACTTATATACCAAAGAATTAAAAATTGCAAGAAGCAATGCTACCAGTGAGTTATCTTTGTGAATTTCCTCTGAAGCGAACATGGATTTATGGCATGTCGCTGTTGTTTTGTGTCTCAATGTAATTGGCTGACAGCATGTAACACTGTGATACTGTAGGCTGTCCATATCATCCAAGACCACCATTTCGTATTTGTGTAGCCATGTATTGGTACAAGGCTTATTCTTGTTTAAGCAGTTTCCAAGAATCATCTGGGAGTCTTGACAAAAGAATTACTACGGCAGCTGGTAGCTGCCAAGTATGCGTTCACTGCAAAGACTGTCTTAATGGTACAAGATGTTTGAAAATTGCCTTCATCACATAAAGAAGGGTGCTACTCCCTCATCTTTTTTTCTGATCTGGATAAGTGTTTGGGTCATGCTTTTGCAATTGTTTCTGAGGGCTGTTTGTGGTCAGCAGAGGAGCACCTGTAATGAGCTGGAAATTGTAAGCGTTCACTTACTGGAAGTAATCATCCACTCAGAATCAACACAAACACTGGTTTAAATAAATATTTCTTGAATGAGACTGACAGTCATCTACATTTACCTCTTGAAACATACTCTTTATTTTGATTAACATATTCTGTATATATTAGTTCTTCATAGGCTTTTTAGCCAAAAATACTTAATCTCTCTGCCTGTGGCCTTAAAATACATGGGTGGAAAAAAAAGGGAAGGGAAGGGAAA
>NW_009944941.1:0-2735 GCF_000696875.1 Nestor notabilis | reverse complement strand
GGCAAGGCAAGGCAAGGCAAGGCAAGGCAAGGCAGAAGAAGGACATTTGACTCATTTTCCACTCTCAAAATACAGCAAAGATTACTAGTCGGAATATTGTCCTAGGCATTAGAAGGGGTAGGGGGAAAAGTGTTTGAAAAAAAGGCTGAGGCCTGTTGTTGGGATATAGTTTTATAACTGAAATAAGTTACGTAATGAAAACCAGATGGGTGCCACTATCCTTACCTGCTCCTTTCTACCATCAGTTCTGATTTCAGTGTTGCCTTAAACAGTGAATATTATGCTTTGTTATGTTCCTAGTTTCTTTTCATCTTTGCACTCATCACAGGCAATTCCTAAGAACAGTGAAAAATTTGATGAAAGGATTATCAAAATTAGCTCTCACATATTCACAGTAAAAGTGTGATTTAACAGTACTGGGTGATTGATTGTGTTTCTCACTGTTATCACTATCAGTGGCCAATCCCTTTTTTGATAATTGCTGAGACTAGTCCATCTTTCTATAGAATAATCAGTGTTTCTCAGAAAAAGAGAGCTTGACTTGAATGTTGTCTCCTATGTGCCTGTTGTGAAAAAGTGTCTGTGTCACAAAACTGAAACATGTTTGTCTGCTTTTGAACCACCAGGACAGTCAGAAGGAATCAGTTTCCCTCCAAACCAGATATGTATAGCCATTGCTGACCACTTTCTGCCTGCCCAAGCCTTGACCCTACAAAGTGATGGGTCCTACCACTTCCCATATCCTCTACAAGGCTTCTTACAGGCATTGCTTTTTAAATCATTGGCTTTGCCCAGCCCCACCTGTTATGGTGAGATCTTTGTCCTGAGATCCTGATCCTATATATTTTGGCTTCCAGTGCAGAGCTGTGTGACCCTGTGACAGTGCAGTTTTATGTGACTTTTTGAAGAACCAAGACAGATTTTTGGACCTCAGGTAATGATCTGATGAAATGTTTCAGATGTTCTTCAGGTTGACGGAATAATAGGAGCTCCGATTGATGATGCTCAAGACGTTTTGCCCCACTACACAGAAGATACTGCTACACAAACTTTTGATAATTACAGTAGTATCAGCAGTTTGTTAAAATATTTTTTCTGCATCCTACTAATTGAAAGAAAATACACTGGAGACTTTACAAGCTGTTTAAAGAAATTGCTCTTTAGTTATTAACAGTAACTATAGTTTTCAGACTAAAAGCAAAAAAAAAAAAATCAGGTTAGTTGAACTCCTCCACTTAATCCTTAATTAGAGAGGAAGTAAAAATGAACAAAATATTATTCTGTTTTGGAGAAGCCTTTTAAAAGTATAGAAAAGTGTTAGAAAACTACTATATGCTGCTACGATATAAGGCTGACACAATGAGAAATTGCACTGTAAAGCTTTTAGATAAAGTGTTTAGACAGTTGCCTATGTTGTTTGTTTGATTTTTTCTCATACAATTATTCAAGTGCTTTTGGTAGTAAGCAACTTTTTTTTCTGTTACATGGTAGTAACCATACGTTAACATAACAATCTCTAGGACATAATCTCTTAAAATCATAGGCTCAGAAACCAATTTAGATTGGTAGGGATCTCTGGAGGTCCCCTGGTGCAATCCACTTGTCAAACCAGGACGAGCTTTAAAGTTAGGTCTAGCTTTAAAGTTAGATCAGGTTCCTCAAGGAACCTAAATACTGAATCCCATTTTGAGTACCTCCAAGAATGGAGGTTCCACAATCAGTTTGAGTATCCTCATGGCTAGAAAAAAAAACCCAAACAGATAATATTTAACAAATACTTCCCTTGCTTCCTCCTTACTGATAATGCAGGTTGATTTAGGATGCCTCTGTCAAGGAATTACATTTATTTTGTCTCTCCACTTTCACATACCTACATACCTCTGGAACATGGTAAAGTCCAGTGTATTCATTCCATGGTGCACAACATCACAATTGTGTGTTGCTGATCTGAGAATAGTTGTCATCTGGCTTTCTGCTCTCTTTACTATATAGCAGAAAGATGAGAAACAGCAGAAGGATGAGAAACAGAAAGACAACATATAATCAAACCTTACAAAACCTGGTATTCTAAGAAGCTATGATAAAATATTATACTGACAAGTTTCTCATCATCCACTTAAAGGGACATTGACCTTTAATATTAATGTGCTTAGCTACAAATGTCATTGGAAAAGACTATAATACTTAATCTTCAGTGACATAAAATGTGCATGCCTACTGTGAACAAAACCACAGACTGTAGTGAAGAAATGTAGCCTTAATTGCATCATTTACTTGTCAGGAGGCTCTCACCATTTGCTATTATAAAAAATGGAGATTAAGAGTATTGCCAGGCCAAAAGACTACTATTATTCATGTAAAAACATTACTGTGAAATAAAAAATAATTAGATTTTTGTTGCAGACAGGAAAGGTGGTTGAATTATACATGTTTATTTCAAGAGATTAATATCAGGATGATCTTCATATAAAATGTAAAGTAGGAGCACAATACTTTACAACAGTAAACAGAAAAGGTTTTATTGATTATTTTACCTGCCTGGAATTTATTTTCTTGTAGGATATAAAATGCAGCTTTCATGACATAACTTTTATTCAGAGAAGATGCTAAACAGAAAAATGGTTATCTGTGCACAAACACACTACAAAACCACTTTTTTCAAGAGTCACAGACTCTTAAGAATCAAGGGTTTATGGCTATGCTGGTCCCCAAGTGCTGCAGGGGTGGCCTCCAGG
>NW_009944940.1:6301-6515 GCF_000696875.1 Nestor notabilis | reverse complement strand
CCTGGTGAGCAGGACAGGAGCTGACACTGCCTAGACCCAGGGTGCTTCCTGCACTGACTCACCTCTTCACCCCTGGGAGAGGTGGAGGCAGACGGGACACACAGGGATGGGAGCACCATTCCCTGTCCAACTGTATGCTTCTTCTACCATGCCCACTCGAGGCTGGGCCGAGCCCGTTGCATTGAGCACGAACGTCCAGGTCCTGCTCCCACAG
>NW_009944940.1:1596-6013 GCF_000696875.1 Nestor notabilis | reverse complement strand
TCTGAGGAACTAACTCTTTGTATAAGAAAGGGATGTTACTGGGGGAGGTGTGAATGCCTGACTGATAGTTTATCTTATGTTAGCCAATCAATGTGTGCCTATTGTAAAAGATGGACAAATCGGTATAAGACACGCTGGTAGGAATAAGTATAAATGTGTATGGATAACTGTAATAAATCGACATCTTGCTTGCATCAAGCAGCGTCCCGTCTCTCCATCGCAGCAAATTGGTGACCCCAACGTGATCAGGACATGATCGCGACGTGATCGGTCGATGAACCGCCTAGCTGAGCGGCAGGCTGTGTATTCCCACAGAACTTTGAGTGAGCTGCTGAAAGGAAGCAGGAGCCGACCGGCAAACAATCCCTCTGGAGTAGAGAGGTGAGCTGTGGGAAACATGGGGAATCAAGTGTCTTCCCCTGAAAGAGACGTTTACAAGCTTATGAAAACTCTCCTTCGAAAACGTGGGAAAAATGTGCCTGGTCATGACCTCAAAGCAATGCTTAAATGGGTACAGGTGAAAATACCCACTGTAACTGTATCTAGTATTTTTACGCGGGAACTTTGGGATGATGTGGGGGTGAAATTATGGGATGCAGCAATAACAGGGAACGCTGAGGCGCAGCTCATGCTCCCTTGGTGGAGAAGCATTTTTGAGACTTTGAAAGCCCAGGAAGAAAACCACAATGACATAGCAGAGAGAGAAGCAGACTCTCCTGTGTTACCTCCGCTGTCATCAGAGAACCAAAAAACCCCCATTTAGAGGTCGGTGCCGCGGGCTACCCCCCAGAGGGAGACACCTTTGATCCGGGACCGGTGAACCCTGAAAAAGAGCCAGACCTCTACCCTCCTGACCCACATGATGCATGGGTTAATATAAGACAACAAGCCTTGAAGGAGGGAGATCTGGAAATTGCCAAGATGATTGTGGCCCCCGTGATATATCAAGGTCGGGGGGCACAGTGGGAGGCTTTGTCTTTTCCGGTAATTAAGGAGTTGCGCCACACTGTTACTGAACATGGGCTTTCTTCCCCTTATTTTGCGAGATTACTATCTTCTGTCTTTGATACTTACGTTAATGACTCCGCATGACTTAAAATCCCTAGCGCAATTGTTACTGACTCCAACACAGTACTCTTTGTGGGAATCGCACTGGAGAAGGGGACTCCAGGCACTTCTTTTAACTTATGTAGGTCATGGCAATGCAGCTGTGGCTGCATTGACTGTAGAGCATCTTACGGGTACGGCTCAACACTCTGAGCCAGTAGCCCAAGCTCGGGACATTCCGCGGGAAGCCCTTGAAGCGACTCGCGAAGAAGCGAAAAGAGCTCTTTTTAAAGTTCCCGACGCACAGAAACCGCAAAAGGCTTTTACCACAATTACTCAAGAACCCCAGGAACCTTATATGCAGTTTATTGATAGACTAAAGCAGGCTTTAGAGCGACAACTAGACAATACGGAAGCGAGGGAAACTTTATTGTTAAAGCTGGCTGTGGAAAACGCCGATGTGGACTGTAAAAAACTATTGAAATCCCTTCCTAATCCGAACCCTACTTTGATTGAGATGGTAGAAGCTTGTAATAGAATTGGTACTGTAGATCATAAGTTTGAAGCCGTGGCTGCTGCTTTTGCAGCCATGTGTGGCCCGTTGGGGTCAGGGAATTGTTATGGTTGCGGCAAACCTGGCCATTTGAAAAAGAATTGTTTGGCTACTAATGCTGGCGCTAGGTCCAAAGCTCCCGGAATTTGCCCAAAGTGCCGAAAAGGGAGACATTATGCTAATCAATGCTGGTCTAAGTATGAATTTCAGAGTCAACCGGTGCCGGGAAACCGATCACGGAGCGCGGGGCAGCGACGTGTGCAGACACAAGTACCGCAGCCGATATCCCAAACCCCCTGCAGCGAAGCAGCAATGCCTCAAGTCTTCGCACAGCAACAGCCGGGAGTGCCAGATTGGACTTGGCAACCGCCCACACAAAAAGGGGCCCAGGTGGATTCCAGCGAAGAACGTACGCCCTCTTGGTGAACCTCTACCACAACCATCTGGTGAGGACTCCAATTGCCCCCTGGATCACACACCCGAGCAACAAATTGGTGAATCTCCTGAGGAGGGCCAGGACAACATGAATTGAACGCCACAGGCAGAAAAGAACTGTATGAATCAGTGTACAGAAACATCAATTGCAGAAATTGATTGTACTTTATGCAAAACTTGTGACCCCTGAGTCTTGTATATATGCTATGCTTGTGAAAAGGAATGGTGGCACCGAGCGATGCTTGCCAAATGCTGGTGCGATGATTGCTTAGAAAAAGAGATTGATGTAGCAAAAATCTTACTTGTTACAGGGCACGAATTTTTAGGAAGTAGTCGTTATTCACATAGTTGTGTAGATTGGACCTATCTAGTGTATAAAAGGTCAAAAGAGATCTTAGTTTGTGGTCTAGAGTGTAGTAAGACAAACTTGGTCCCTGCTATATGGCCTGTTCTTAAACAGGATTGGGATCAAACGAAAGAAAAATGCAGAAAACGATTTGCGTGGAAGCTAAAGGCAGGCAAAGAACTGTTTTCAGAATAGTGCTTATCCTTATAGTGGCAGCAAGGACAGTGCAGAGCTATCCATTCCTTCCTGCACTTACTAAGGTTAATGTATGGATAACACTAGCAAATATAACTGGTCAGGACACTTTTTGTCTTGCCACTGCCTCACCTAATAACCCCTTCTCCACGTCTCGTGGGCCTGCCACTAGATAAGTGGCCGATACCTGCGAACTTAAAAACCATTTTTCCAGCTCTGTCACGAAATCTGATGGATAATCGGGATGCATGGGTCCCCTTTCTCCCACACACGCTACCCTAGAACCACAAGAGATTGAACTCCTTGGATCAGTGAAAATGGATTTTTATGTTAACTATACAGGAAAAAACCAATCTAGGGCATGGGATGCCTCTCCTGCCCATCCTGTTTTCAAAAATGCTAGTGTTTGGTGTAATTACACAGCAACAAACTTGTCCAAATCTAGCAATGCTGGTCTTCTATTACCGATGGGAATATTTTTTATCTGTGGAGATAGGGCATGGCCCTCTATCCCTTCTCATGTAAAAGGAGGTCCATGTAGCCTCGGACGCCTTTCTGTCCTGACTCCTAATACATCTATGATTTGTAACACCGTCTTTCTTGTAGGGCAAAGCGTGGCATTCATGCATATACCCCCTATTGCAATGATAATGTGGAGTTTTGGTCTTTTAGTCAACGCTTTACTGCCTCTCTCCTAATACCTGGAGCTGCCGATGGGAAGGCATTAGCGACTCTAGATAAACTTGGCTGCTGGCTTGCTAAACAGACTAATGCTACTAGCAATGCATTGTCTGATCTTTTATTAGATGTAGATAGTGTTCACCATGCTACATTACAAAATAGAGCTGCTATAGATTTTTTGCTTCTAGCGCAAGGCCATGGCTGAGAAGATTTTGAAGGCATGTGTTGTATGAATCCGATCACTCAGAATCAATCCATACCAGTATTGAACAGCTTAAAAAAAGAGTCTTTAAACTCCGACAAGACCATAGTTGGGATTGGTTAGATAAACTTCTTGAGGGATGGGGGCTGTCAGGATGGTTAAGGAGTTTGGTAAAGACAGTTGTTTACCCCTTGGCTGTCTTTGTTCTCCTGTTAATCCTTTTACCTGGTTTGTTGCAATGTCCACAGAGATTGATAAAACGTTCCATAAAAAAGATTCTCTTTGTGCAACAGCTTTAAACGCCGACAAGACCATAGTTGGGATTGGTTAGATAAACTTCTTGAGGGATGGGGGCTGTCAGGATGGTTAAGGAGTTTGGTAAAGACAGTTGTTTACCCCTTGGCTGTCTTTGTTCTCCTGTTAATCCTTTTACCTGGTTTGTTGCAATGTCCACAGAGATTGATAAAACGTTCCATAAAAAAGATTCTCTTTGTGCAACAGGAAGGGGGAGATATAGCTATTCTTAGCAGAACTCCCAGTATTGTTCAGCTGATAGAAGGAGACCTGTTGGAACTTGTGGTCGTAAAATAATATAAGATAAGGATAAAGCTTTGCTGATAAGAATGGAACAATAGTGGCCCAATGTTTATTCATCAATCACAGATTGGAAAGATTGCGAAAGAAGGAAGCAGCCGACCTTGATAAGGAGGAACTAACTCTTTGTATAAGAAAGGATGTTGCAAGAGGAAGTAAGATGTTTGACTAAATTGCTTATCTTATGCTAGCCAATCAGTGTGTGTCCAATAGACCAATCAGTATGGGACTCGCTAGGTAGGGATAAGTATAAATGTATATGGGTAACTGTAATAAACAGACATTTTGCTAGCACCAAGCTGGTCCCATCTCTTAATCACGGCATACTACTTCGACCATGCCCGTTCGCGCTGAGACGAACCCA
>NW_009944940.1:0-1174 GCF_000696875.1 Nestor notabilis | reverse complement strand
GGAGAGAGAACTGCTGCTGAGCATCTTTAGCACATGGAGAGCTCCGCAACAGTGCCACTTGCATTGGGCTCGCTCCACGCTTTCCCACCTAAAAGTCCAATTGCATGCTTCTTCGTCCATACCTGCTCGAGGCTGGCTGAGCCCGTCGCATGGAGCACGAACATCCAATTCCTGCTCCTACAGCCGAAGAGCCAGGAGAGAAAAGAGTTGCTGAGCCTCTTTAGCATATGGAGAGCTCTGCAACAGTGCCACTTGCACTTGGCTTGCTACTCGCCTTTGAACCTAAAAGTCCAATTGTATGCTTCTTCGAGCATTGCCAGTCGAGGCTGGGCTGAGGCCTTAGCATTGAGCACGAATGTCCTGATCCTGCTCCCACAGCTGAAGAGCCAGGAGACAAAAGTGCTGCTGGGCGTCTCTAGCACAGGGAGAGCTCTGCAGCGGTGCCACTTGCAGTGGGCTCGCTCGTCGCTTTCCCACCTAAAAGTCCAATTGTATGCTTCTTCGAGCATTGCCAGTCGAGGGTGGTCGGAGCCTGTTGCATTGATCACGAAAGTCCGGGTCGTGCTCCCACAGCCGAACAGCCAGGAGCAAAAACTGCACCTGGGTCTCTTTAGCACATGGAGAGCTCCACAACAGTGCCACTTGCATTGAGCTCGCTGCTCGCATTCCAACCTTAAAGTCCAATGTATGCATCTTCAAGCAGTGCCAGTCTAGGTTGGGACGAGACCGTCGCTTTGAGCACGAACGTCTGGCTCCTGCTCCCACAGCCGAACAGCCAGGAGCAAAAACTGCACCTGGGCCTCTTTAGCACATGGAGAGCTCCACAACAGTGCCACTTGCATTGGGCTCACTCCTTGCTTTCCCACCTAAAAGTCCAATTATATGCTTCTTCGAACATGCCCGCTCGATGCTGGGCTGAGCCCATCGCATTGAGCATGAATGTCTGGGTCCTCTTCCCACAGCAGAAGAGTCAGGAGAGAAAACTGCACCTGGGCCTCTTTAGCACAAGGAGAGCTCTACAATGGTGCCACTTTCAGTGAGCTCTCTCCTCAGTATCCAACCTAAAAGTCCAATGTATGCTTCCACGAGCATTGCCAGTCGAGGGTGGTCGGAGCCGGTCGCATTGAGCACGAGCGTCCGGATCCTGCTCCCACAGCTGAAGAGCCAGCTCTTG
>NW_009944939.1:0-26023 GCF_000696875.1 Nestor notabilis | reverse complement strand
ATAAGCACAGAATGCAACTTAGGCCCTTCTGCAGGAAGAACTGATCTACAATGTCTGAGCCCAGCTGCTAGCAGAGAGGAGTGAAAACTGGGTGTCCTCACTGACACAAGCTCCTGAAGATGTCAACTACACTAAAGATGACAGGAAAATCTCCCAGCAACTCTAACAGAAGCCTTTTTCCTAGGAAGAATTGAAAGAGACCAAGTCAATGAAAACTGAA
Organism: Nestor notabilis; assembly: GCF_000696875.1. Taxonomy (NCBI): domain Eukaryota; kingdom Metazoa; phylum Chordata; class Aves; order Psittaciformes; family Psittacidae; genus Nestor; species Nestor notabilis. The sequence continues at coordinate 25,803 of NW_009944939.1, read as the reverse complement.
CTCATGTATGATAGGAAACAGGCGGGGTTTAATTATTCTGGAAGTTATTAAAGAGGCTATTTGGAGGAGCACAGATTTCCACAGGTTGGCACCAGTTGCTATTATAACATACAAAGTGAGGAAGTGAATATTGCAAAACAAGCAAAACTACTTACTCAGGTCGAACAGAATTATTATTATTTGCTAGGGAGGCCTCGAGGTGTAATGGCCACTTAACATTCTGCCAGAGAGGAAGCAGAGTTTTTAATTCAAACTCTGTGCCTTGCTGCTGGGGAAGGCAAGACAGGGCAGGGCTGTGGAAACACTGGAAGGAGGATAGCTCACCTTCACCTCCTGCAACAAGTTCTAATTAACATGAGGATCAGTAGGGACAGGATTCAAGGGAAACCAAGAACAGCTCACAGGAGACTCATGAGGAACTGATTCTATTACTTAATCTACAAATAATGGCAGGAATTTAGACTGGGAAATTGATGTAGGTCTGAGAAGATTCTTCTCTGATTATTTTAGAGAAGTGAATATTACTACCTGTCTGAGAAACAAGGTGAGGAGCCTATCACATGAACACTATTACTTGAAATGAAAAAAAATTCAGAACATTATGTAGAGTTTTCTTCATAATAGGTTCAGGATAAGACAAAAGATACTTTGCTCAAATACCCCAAGTGATTGTGAGTGACTGTCATCTGCACGTTCCTCAAAACCCCGTGTTTGGAACTTCACACAGTGTGGCACAGGCAAACAAATAACTTGCAGGGACAAAAATTTTTTTATTCTCAACAGCAAGCTATTCATAATTAAAATCAGAGAACACTAGTTGAAAATATAGGAGATGTACTTATTGGAGCATTTTGTATCCTTCTATCTTCAAGAGTCAGAGACTCTTAGATGTTAGAAGAGATGTTATATGCTGAAGAGAACTCAGGTGACTTTAGGAGTTACCTAAAGAAAACTACTTGTTTTTCATTGTGAAGGTTTTCAAGAAGTGTTTCAAAACGTAATTGTACTTGTAGGAACAATTACCGGTTTGTACTGCAAGGGGAGCTGTTGGCACATAATACTATGATTGTGCATTAGATCATCCACTAGCTTCTGTAATACCCACTTCCAGCTATAAGGAGTCATGTTTCAACACCTCCGATTCCCTGATGCTGACAAGCTAAACAACTTGTTTTGTCTCTGTGAGCTCTTCTCTGGTGATTAACTGCTTATGGTGAATACTAATTATATGAAAGTACAGTACAGTAGAAATAGTGTCCTATTTCCTCTACCTGCAGCACCTCCATCCTCTTCTTTAGAGACAGAGAACTATTAATTCAGCTAAAAAACAAGAAGACGACATTTCTCAGGACCACAAATAGGTTAATCTGTCTCTTACAGCAAAAGTTTCTTCATCTTCATGTCAGCACAGTAAGTTTAAAGGCAAAACACTGCACGTTTGTAAATGCCTGTAATAATTCTAGAAATAAATCTGCAGCAGGATATGTGCAAATGAGTTCTGTTGGTGGTAAAGGCAGAGCAGTGTCCCCAGTTCCCCATGTCCCAGTTTGAAAATTTACCCCGAATTATCCATTCCTGAAACTGCACCTCAGACTGAAATCTTTCCACCAGGGAGTCTATGAGAATTTGTTCTTCAATTTTAAATCTGAAGTGCCTTTTGAAAGGCTAACACTGCAAAATTAGAAACCATTAAACAATATAAGGCAGAGAGTGATTAAATTTTCCAAACACATTCAAAGCAGCTTAAGCTACTTTTTAATTAAAAAGGAAAAGATATCACTGGCAACATTCAGACATTTTTATCTAGATAAAGATTAGAAGATTATTCACAACACAAAAGATGCTGATCATAGAATCAACTAGGTTGGAAAAGACCTTTAAGATCATCTAGTCCAACCATTAACCTAACACTGCCAAATCCACCCTGACCCTAAGCACCACATCCACATGACTTCAAAATTCCTCCAGGGACAGTGATTCCACCACTGCCCTGGGCAGCCTGTTCCAGTGCCTGACCACCCTTTCACAGGGAAGAAATTGTTCCTAATATCCAGTTTAAACCTCCCCTCATGCAGCTTAAGGCCATTTCCTCTTGTTCTATCCCTTGTTCCTTGGGAGCAGAGACCAGCCACCTCCTGGCTCCATCCTCCTCTCAGGTAGTTGTAGAGAGCGATAAGGTCCCCCCTGAGCCTTCTCTTCTCCAGACTAAACCCCCCCAGGTCCCTCAGCCGCTCCTCATCACACTTGTGCTCCAGGCCCTTCACCAGCTCCGTTGCCCTTCTCTGGACCTGCTCCAGCACCTCAATGTCTCTCTTGTAGTGAGGGGCCCAGAACTGAGCACAGGATTCGAGGTGCAGCCTCACCAGTGCCCAGTGCAGGGGGATGATCACTGCCCTGGCCCTGCTGGCCACGCTAGTGCTGATACAGGCCAGGAGGCTGCTGGCTTTCTTGGCTGCCTGGGGATAAGCTGTCTCATGTTCAGCTCCATCAATCAGCACCCCCAGGTCCTTTCCCATGAGCAGCTTCCCAGCCACTCTTCCCCAAGCTACCATGATGCATGAAGACTGAATGAAGTGACTTGGAAGATTTCAATCCCTCCACTCTAGCTACACAGTCTTTGGGCATAGAGGAAGAGAGCACAGCCAGTGCTGCAGTGTGATCACTCTCTGTTTGCTGATTAAATAAGTGACTCTAACAGCGGCCTTGGCAGGAGGCTGTGTATTCCTCCTTCCTTCCTGACAGGATGGTGGGAGAAATCACAGTGGCTATAGCAATTAAGCAATGGGTTACAAGCTGTGTGTATCAGGGAGGAAAGAGTATCAGTTAGTGTTTCAGAAGCCAGTTTTAATAAGTAGAAAAAGGCAATACCTTATTGGTATCACTATAGAGCAAATTTAAATAGAAAACAGCATACACTTTTACAGGTACATTCAGACCCCAGCCTTGTGGCTCAAATTCAGGCTCTAAAATAAACAGACATAGTTCTGCAGAAGCACAGTCATTATGTTCCCTTATTCTGTAGCCAAATTCAAACCTGCAGCTTTAAGTTTTTGAATTCAGTTGAAGAAAAGAACAAGAAAAATGACCCACAGCTTCAGTCAACCACAGGCAAGATGCCAGGAGCCAAAGATCAGCCTCCTTCAGTCTGAGATGCTATCATCTACTCCAAGATCCTGAAGCTCTGTGTCGGGACTACTACAAAATTTACTGAACAGACTCACCTCTTACCTTCTTATTAGGTATGATCATTACTGTGTACCTCAATTTAATACAAAATCTGTGTATTTAACATATGTTACATCCAACTTATTTTTATTCTTTTCTTTATCTAACAGAAGATTGGTCTTACCTAAAAAGCATGCTCTAAAATAGAGAACAGGTACTTGGTAGCTGCTGGAGTACAAGACATGATATTCATAGCGAATCACTTCTTCTGTTGCACAAACTTCAACTACTTGAGAATCATCCAAAGACTCCTAAAACAACAAACATGAACAGAGTAATAAATCAGCTTTTGTATCTGTATCAAGGGAAAAGTAATTACTACTATTGTAATAAATTCAGTAAATACACAGAATGAAGTAATGGCAATCACCCCTTTCACAGCACTACTCATATGGATTCCCAGCAAAATAAATCAAAGAAGTCCAAACCCTACAAAGACATCTTAGAGACTTACTTCCACAAAACACGAACTGTGTGTCAGCATCTGCAGAACTGAAGTCTTTCTAAGTTCAGGCTGCCTTTCTAAGCAAAAGACAAAAGCTCTCTAAAATGTTTATGGCACAATAACTGGTACAACAAGGTGACTACAGCTGCAGCTCTCCTCATTACCTTTAGTAGAGATCACTTTAAAAATGTATCCTTAAATAATACGGTTTTGCTTGCCAATCTGTTCTACTTTCTTTCAAGACTTTCTGCCAGCAGATGTTTTTGCTAATAGTACTTCTAAAATGAGACTTTTTTTTCCTGTTACTGTAGATTTCAGGTGTAAAGTAAGTAAAGTTTATTGTAGATTTGCAATAAAACAGAAGAGATGGAACTTATTGCATTGAGATATACCCCAGATGCAGCACAGATTTCCTAACATTTCAAATCTATAGTCAAACAGTGCTAAGCACACACTTGTTTTGAGTTTCCAAAAATTGTCGATACCCAATCTTTCTGAAAATGGAACCATTAAATTAATAGTAACATTAAGATTAAGCGTTAGAACGAACTTTCCAAGAAGACACCATGGGTGTGGACTTGTTCGGTTTTCAAACCCCCAAATTTACATGCATGAACTAAGCAACCATAATGCCCCACAGGTTGGGTGTGCATTTCATAATTTGACTATTGCCAAGCAACCATGAATACTGGCTTACAGTCCCTGTCCAAGCAAAGAAAAAATGACTGAACAGAAAACTATCCTCCTTTGAACACTCTGCGGGTTTAACACACAAGAAATTTAAAGGTATTTTGCATTTTTATCTCACATCCTTAATGCAGCAATAAATTGATCTATGAAGATATATAAAACCTGATGAACTATAACAGTACTGACACACACGATACTTTCAATTTTTTTGTAATATCCCACATAAAAGTGATTTCCTCCAAATTTAGTGTATTGGACAACCTGATGCTGCTGAGGCACATGGAGAGAAGATCACAAATGGAAAGCCCAGACTTTGGGAAGCTAGAGACCCAAGTACTGTAAACACATTTTTGGACACTGAATGGAAAAATAGTAAATGGGCACAGAACAGAAGGTTTCTGGGAAATTCTGCATGGCTGCAGGAATGGTTGATTTTATCTTACCAGTAAACAGATACCTGAGGCACTGAAAAGGAATGTTAAAGAAAATGCTCTGTGTTAACTTAGTTTTAACAACTGTATGTGAAGGGATACTAAAGACATAAGGGACAATGATGATAACTGTATCTGCCTTCACAGGTTAGGTATGCAATGCCCAGTTCCCATGTAAATGTGTAACAGACGAAGAAGGCAAGTTCTTTCCTCCTCACATATGTACTACCCACTGATCAGATGTGAAATACAGATTAAAAACAGAAGTTTCTTCTCTGTAGTAAGCTGAGCTTTCTTTAAAATTGATCCATTTTCAAGGCTTTAGTGAGAATAGTAACAGAAAGAACAGCAGCAGCCTGTGGGAACAAAAGACAACTACAGACTGGTTTTCAAGTTTGTAGGGGTAGGCATGAGAAAGAGTCCACATTCAGAACTGAACCTAGATTAAACTTTACAATGGCCCTTCAGATCAGCCTCCTGGAATCAAAATCATACTGCTTTACAGACATCAATGTTTCATCAGATATTATGGCCTTGCCTACTGCTTAGTCACCAACTTACCTTGTCCTAGAAGAATACTTCTCCTGGAAATGGCAAGACTATCCATTCATGTATTACATACTATTGTTCTAGAAAAAAGCTGTATGTACATGCATACTTCTCTCTCCTACATGTTGTTCTATATGTAATGGTAAAATGACTGCATACCCTCATGTAAATACTGGTATCTAATTTGTGACTATTTTAGACTCATAAAGAAGCCATATTCTTTATTACCTCCAAATACTTAGGAAAATAAGTAAGTTAATACTCGTTCAAAAATTAAATACTTAAGTGTGTGTAAGGGAAAACACACTTTACTAAACCCCTGCTTACTATCTCAGTAAGTCATAAATCTAGCTAGGAACAACTTCATCTTTAAGAACTCAACTTACTGGGTTAGCACAGATTTCAGCTGGTAAGTAACTTCTGTGTTCATTTGCTGGATTACGAAAAGGAAAGCAAAGCAAAGACTTTCTACTTTCATTATTCCTTCAGACAGCCATGGAAAAGTTGTAAGAATTCCTTCCACTACCAGACACAGGTACTTTCCAAAACATCCTATTATCTCCAGAGAAAGCTGACTTTATCCCGAAGTGGCCTTCCCAGAAGATGTACACAGTCTGATGGCAGGAGAGGCAGCACAGAAGAGAAGGCAGCAGTTTTACTCCTTTATGCTTTTGGAGAGCAGAATATATTTGAACAAATTTATTTTGCATTATCCTGGATTATCTTTTTTTTTTTTTTTTTGGATTGATTGTTTAGGCAGTTTCTGAAAGCAAGGCAAGTATTCAGCTGAATAAAAAGCTCCAAAAAGCTCTGAAACTGACACTTCTGCTCTGAAACAACATGGTCTTCAGTCTCCTACTAAGTTTCTACACTTACTCAAAATAAGTTTCTGATAATTAAATTTTTTTTGCTGTTTCTAGTGACAAGCAGGCATACTGTATTTGTGATTTGCATACAAAGGCAGATAGCTGAATCTTCTCAGGGCTACCTCTAATCCCCTTTTCTTCCATAAACAGCAGTTTCAAAATTTCTTACATAAAAAGATACAGCACTGATGTGTAATCCTGTACTTTACAGTCTCTGTAAGCATGGCATACAGTATCTATGCAGGGAAAGTACTTTTTGGAGCTTAGAAGTTTTGACGGTATCTCCCTAGCTGATGAGATGAACTTTGCTGATAAGATGAATAAAACTAGCGCAGTCATTTCAGGCGATTTTTGGAACATCTGAAAATCTATGCACGGCTGAATAAAGCAATGGAGCCTCAGAGAGTTTTGTATCAGCCCAAAAGAAGAGATTCATTTTTCATTCTTAAACTGTTGTCCTATCTCTTCTTGAGCTAATGCTGAATTTTAGTTATTGCATCAGACAATATCAAAATCAATTTTAACTTTGAAAGACTTCGTAACTGCCACAAAACAGTTACACATGTACACACACAAGAAAACAAATCCATCACTTTGCTTAGATCTGTCAAAGACAAAGCGAACATACCTGCATTAAGAAAAAAAATAACAAAAAAAAAGTGGGGTTTGACAAAACTGCCACCATTAAAAATGCTGTGTAGTAATTTGATTTCTCAATTTTGTGTTTCTGCTTTGCGAATTTGCTTGCATGCTTGCCATGCTCAAGTTAAAACTGTGAATCCAGGACTCACTGGCTGTTTCCTAAACAAATAGGGAAGTTGTCATCAAGAAGCATCTGCTCCTCTGTTGCTCTCACATAAAATCATTCTTGTGCTACCATAATGGACTACTGAGCAGATGTTTAAAAGCAATGTATGTATTAGAAAAAAGATAAGCAGCAACCACCTAGATTATATTAGTTCCATCATAAATGAATTATCACTAATTTTAACTGATATAAAATTGTTCTCAACCTTAAGCAGCCCCTAAACAAATTAAGTCAATTTGCTCCTTTTAAAATGCTAACAATCATTTAAATTAATACATAAGAAATGATGCCGCACGCCATTCTGAAGGCAAAATAACACATTGGTACTATTTTTGTTCCTTCTGATGAAGAAGTCCAGTTTAAAACCCCTTGCAACAAGTTAATTTGACAGCAGGAGAGTTAATAATGTGTTTTGACGCTATTTAGAGAGAGCTGTTCTCCAGAGACTGAAGAGCAGCAAGAAGGCATGGGTTAAGGCAGGTCACCTCTGGAGGGAGGCCAGCCTTCCTTGTTCAGCCTAAATTCCCTTTGAAATGCAGGAGCATGCCCTAATGCTCTTTTTTCGGGGAAAAGCTAAGAGAGGTGGTTTAAAGAACAGCAGGCACATTTCTCCTGGATCTCAACTCACTGTTGCCTTTCTTCAAACTCCCATACTCCTCCTCTCTTTTCTTGTCTTGATCTCTATTTACTCCTGCTGCAGGCCAGCCTCCTGGGAAATTCTCCTGTAGGAGCACAGCAGGATTGGGCTGCAAGCAGGAAAGGGAGGAAGAGGTGACACAGGCACAGTGACTGGTACTGCTAGTTTCGTTGGAGGGGTGGGGGGAAGAAAGGAGGTGGAATCCAGATTAGTAAGCAAATCTGATTTCACTGCTTTGGAATACATTTACACTTAATTTCATTTCAGCCTCCAAAGTTGAAAATAAACATATCACTGTTTCCCCAGTATAGTGTTTCTGTTTCTTCAGATGACTGTAAGCTACCATGTGAAACACAAGAGCTTCCAGGGAGCAGTTCCCCTCCCCATCCAACAATTTCCCTTTGGCAAATAGGGAGATCTGAACATGAAACTGAATGGTAGGACAGCATTCATTAGATGGAATTAAAACAGAGTTTAATGTGGAGGGTGTGGCAGCATGGTGAGATTGTATCCGTGTGCTTTCTTCTTCCTCCTGGGTGTTCTCCACATCTATTTGGACCACGTCTCACTTTTTTGACTGCAGACCCCATGGGTCTAGTCTCTGCAGGCCACTGTGCTGCTGGTTTTCATGCCTCCTGTGCAGAATCTCTAGTCATCCCCCACCTTTGCACAGACCTTGACTCTCTGGATCTGATCCTCCCTTTCCATTCCATGTTGAAAACACAGTGTGGAGTTAACACAGTCAGGAAGGTAACCAGAGAGAAGAGGGGATTGTCTGGTCAGCAGCCCACCTCGTGTCTTTGTGCAGGAGGTGCTCCAGTCCCCTGATCATCCTCGTGGCCTCTGCTGGACTTGCTCCAACAGCTCCATGTCCTTCCTATGTTGAGGACACCAGAACTGTACACAATACTCCAAGTGAGGTCTCACGAGAGCAGAGCAGAGGGGCAGGATCCCCTCCTTTGACCTGCTGGTCACGCTTCTTTTGATGCAGCCCAGGACACGGTTGGTTTCTGGGCTGCCAGCGCACACCGAAGCTGGCTCATGATCAGTTTCTCATTGACCAACACCCCCAAGTCCTTCTCCGCAGGGCTGCTCTGAATCTCTTCTCCACCCAACCTGTACCTGTGCCTGGGATTGCCTCAACCCAGGTGTAGGACCTTGCACTTGGCCTTGTGGAACCACATGAGGCTGGTACTGGCCCATGTCTCAAGTGTGTCAAGGTCCCTCTGAACTATCCCATTTAGACAGCAGCAAGGATAAGCACAGAATGCAACTTAGGCCCTTCTGTTGAATAGGATCAGACCCGACACTGGTCCCTGAGGGACACCACTCGTTACGGTCTCCAGTTAGACATTGAGCCGTTTACCACAACTCTTTGCATGCAGCCATCCAGCCAGTTCTTTATCCACCAGATGGCAAATCCATCAAATTTCTGTCCCTCCATTTTAGAGACAAAGATGTCATGTGAAACAGCATTGAATGCTTTGCACAAGTCCAGTTAGATGATGTCAACTGCTCTGCCCCTATCCATCACTTCTGTAGCCCCAGCATAGAAGGCCACCAAATTGGACAGTGAAGCCATGTTCCTCTCACTGAAGCCATGCTGGCTGTCACCAACCACCTCGTTGTTTTTCATGCGCCCCAGCATGGTTTCCAGGAGAATCTGCTCCATGGTCCTGCTAGACACAGAGCTGAGACTGACTGGTCTGAACAGGGCTGAAGCACTGAGACACAGTTTGCAGGAAACCTCTTCTGGTGGAAACTACAGCTGTCAGAGTAGAAAGAAAACCTACTGTCTGTAGCAGACAAACCTCCCTGAAGTGCTTCCCTGGCCTGCTTGCCCTTCAGCCACTTTTAAGTGTAACCTTTAACTTCAAATTCTGTGGTTTTTGTAATGCCAGGTTTTGTGACAACTTGAGCATTTCTGTCTGTAGATTTTTCACTTGAATTACTGCTAAATACTGTCAGTCTTGGCACCATTTTCGTACAGTTTCACATCAGAGAAATTAATGAGGATCTGAGTTTGTCTTCTATAAAGTAAAGGTTTGTAGGCATTTGCTGTCAGTCTCCCTGTTGAATTAAGCATCACCAAAACTGGGTTGCTGCTGAGATTCTCAAAGCAGAAATAATAATTGTTGTTCTAAAAAAAATAAGACTGACCTAAAATACAGCTGAACTGCTACTGTTGTCTTCTACTGCAGCAGGTATTTTTTACTTTTTGCCTATTATAAGACATAGAGCCCAATCCTGGAAGCACTTCAGTTCAAAAAACAATAGTCTTGCAAAACAGTACTTAATGGCCACCCAGGACACCGTAAGAGAAAGGCAGTGTCACTGGGACAGTGGCTTACTGCAGTAAGAGTTGCATGCTGCCCACTCGAAAAAGGAAATAGGATCCAGTTAAGTTAATATCTGTCCAAATTATATAACTTTAAAAGCTACCTGAGATGTTTGGAGGAGGAGGAGGAAGAGAAGGAGAAGGAAGAAAAGGAGAAGGAGAAAAAGAGTAAGGACAACGAGAAAGAAAAAAGAGGAAATGAGAAAGAAGAAGGAGAAAAGAGAAAGAAGACTCATTACTTACAACTAGTTTATTTGAATATGAGAGATCCAAAGATATTAACTACAGGCTAAAGCTAAAGCACATATATTATTCTCACATTAAGATAACAGGAAGGTAACAGATCTACAATGGTCTATTTCAAATTCAAAATAATCCTAATTTTAGAATTATAAGTATCACTCAAATAATTACTAATTTTCTTGCAAATTCTCAAAAAAAAAAAAAATCTACTTAAATTATAACTGGTAGCATATTAGGATCCAGTGATTTTTTTCTGTTTAGAAATGCCTGAATGTAATAAATATGCTTTTCAATGTAACAGGGTCAGACCCTACCAAGTCAAGAAAGTTCAGCTTTTGCTTATCCTGAAAAACTATTTAATTAATATCTGATCTAACACAGATGTATTTACTTTCTACCCTCTAATTTCACTGTTGCTTAGGAAATGCAAAGCTCTGAATTCAGATTTGAGAGGTCGAAATTCAGATTTGGGAGGCCCTTCAGTTCATTTTCAAACAAAACACTCCGTAAGTATATTCTAAATATTAATAAACATACTGTTATCAATGTCATTGATCACGACCAGCCCAAATGTATATTGAGGACATGCACAGTAGCCAACAAGAAAGTACTGTGATAACAAATGAAAGCTGCCATGCTGTACAACATTGATGTCCAGGAATGTGGTACATAATAGACTTCAATGCAAATTCAACTGCTAGTGAGCTTTACAAAGAAGTAATTGTAGCTTGACAAAATGCAGCTAATATTCACAAAAATCAAATGAGAAAACACAATGCAATACACAAATCTTCCAACTAAAAATGGCCTGCGTAAGCATCATCTAACAATAAACATAACTACACTATGTTCCTATGCCTGAACAAGATGGTTAGGAGATGTCTGTGGGGAAATAAAGAAAACACAGAAGACAAGGATCTTGGCTACAGTAATACACCACCAAGAGTTTTGTACAATTCAATGCAACTGCACCTTCAAGCCAGCCACACTTAAAAACTAAGAAGTTGGAATTTGCCTTACAATTCTTTAAGCCAAGTAGAAAATTTGTATGAATTATTCATAATGTTTCTGCCTGGAATCAATCTTCTAACAGTCTCCATCTTCATGCAAACTCTGTTTTATTTCAGAAGAAAGCCCAGTGCAAAGTTAGGAATACCCAAATATTTCCACTATATATGTTGTGGAAAACACCTGTAATGGTCAGCAATACTACTTAAATACAATGACTAGACAACATCATTGGTTTACAAAAACCCAGAAAGGGTACACACTGTACACAGCTACACTTGGGCAAGCTCATGAACAGTGTTACTATAGAGATTTTACACACGCAAAATCCATACAGTGGGTGAGCTTTTAAAGACATTAGTTTATCTCCTTTTAGGAAATTCTTCTTGCACTTGTATTGCTCAGTATGAAATGGAGGGACCTGAAGAGAGTATTCTGTGCAACAAGCATACCTAAATCTTCCTTCAAACTTTATAAATAAGCTATATAAAATACTTCAAGCTATTAGCAAACTGTTCCCCCAAAATGTGCAAACTTTTTTTTTTTTGGAAGCAGCACAAAATTTGAGAAGGAAAAGGAGAGCTAGTACCTTTGCCTTCTCTCACTCAATGCTGCATTCACGTATTTTTGCAAATTCTCCTGCACGGGGAAGCTCAAAGGGACATTTCTCCTCAGCAGCTCTGCTCTGGAGCCAGGCTGAGAGAGCTGGGCTGGTTCAGCCTGGGGAAGAGAAGGCTCCTTAAGGGGAGACCTTAGAGCAGCTCCAGTGCCTAAAGGGGCTACAAGAAAACTGGAGAGGGGCTTTGGACAAGGGCCTGTAGGGACAGGATAACGGGAATGGCTTTAACCTGACAGAGGCGAGACTGAGATGAGCTCTTAGGCAGAAGTTCTTCCCTGTGAGGGTGGTGAGGCCCTGGCACAGGTTGCCCAGAGAAGCTGTGGCTGCCCCATCCCTGGCAGTGCTCAAGGCCAGGTTGGACACAGGGGCTTGGAGCAACCTGGTCTAGCAGAAGGTGTCCCTGCCCATGGCAGGGGGTTGGAACTGTTGAGCATTAAGGTCCCTTCCAACACAAACCAGTCTGTGATTCTGTGATTCTAAAATATACGTATTGTATATGTATATATACGTATATATGTATACACGTGCAGACAAAGAGCCAGAATGTTGCTTAGACTGTTGTTGCGTTTTTATCTGCTCTCATTTCACTCAAAAGCTACTTCTGTGGCTACTGGAGTTAATTTATTCCTTCAATTTGATTAATCTATCCCATGGACTATTTCATATATTCATCCCTACCTACAGCTAACTGAAATCAGAGCTAAAACAATGAAGAATTTAATTGGTTAAATTGCTCTTGCTTTTCAAAACTGAGATATTCCCAGTGTCCCGAAGGCATTTAATTCCAAAACAGGAAGCCGAAGAGGAGAGCACTCAGTAATTCTAATCATGTGCAGATCTCTTGGAAAGTATTTTCCTAAACAATTGCTGAAAGAACCTTTTATTGTACTGCATGCTGTTGCATGTACCCCAAACAGGGTTCCACAGAAATAGCAAGATATTTACGACTTAAATTATTTCTGGTTACGTAAATGAATCAATACTGCATCAACTAAGAGCATGCTTTCCTAAATATTAAACTTCAGACATGTGCAAAACAAAGGAAGCACGGGAAGAAAAGGCAACTAAAAATACATTAAATATATTTTTAACATCCTATACGGTAACTTTATTCATATTGTAAGTCAGTGGCTACGATTGGTAGTGCTGCACCAAAATCAAAGACACAATTTAATTGATTTTTTCTTAACTTCTGCTTATAGGTTTCTGCAACTCAACTGCAATCCCTAAAGGAGTAATTTTAGAATAAAGGCCTGCTGTACCTATGATATTTCAAACAGTACTGCTGAAGTCCCTATTGCCTAAATTTTCAGGTAAAAGAGAACCCCTGCATTTTTTACTTTTCTGTGTCTGGAAGTACTATGTGAGCAGACCAAGAAGTCATTGCTGTAGGAATCAGTTCCCAAGTACCAGGATCTTTCATACACTGAATTCTACAGGACTGTATTCAGCTTACACAAAATGCAAATGTTGGCTTTTTGTATCAATGGATATGTTTCCACAAACATTTGCATACCCATGCACAGCATAAACACAGATAGATTAAATTATTTTTTTTTAAATTTTTTCCCACAGGACTCTTCACCTTGTCCCGCACACAGGACAGAGCCAGCAGCAGTACCACACTTTTTATTCTTGTCACGTGGTATGTGACTTTCAAGTCCCAGATGGAGATGAAGCGTGAGAAACACTTGGGCCCCTCACTACAAGAGAGACATTGAGGTGCTGGAGCAGGTCCAGAGAAGGACGACGGAGCTGGTGAAGGGCCTGGAGCACAAGTGTGATGAGGAACAGCTGAGGGACCTGGGGGGGTTTAGTCTGGAGAAGAGAAGGCTCAGGGGGGACCTTATCGCTCTCTGCAACTACCTGAGAGGAGGATGGAGCCAGGAGGTGGCTGGTCTCTGCTCCCAAGGAACAAGTGACAGAACAAGAGGAAATGGCCTCAAGCTGCACGAGGGGAGGTTCAGACTGGATATTAGGAACAAATTCTTCCCTGCAAGGGTGGTCAGTCACTGGAACAGGCTGCCCAGGGCAGTGGTGGAATCATTGTCCCTGGAAGTGGTCACAAACCATGTAGACGAGACCGTTTGTGATACAGTTTAGTGGTGGCCTTGGCAGTGCTGGGGAATGGACAGACTTGATGATCTTTCTAACCTAGCTGATTCTATGACTCTAAACTCCACAGCATGTCCCTTATATTGAGATAAACTATAAATCTGCATTTCTACAGAAATGACTTACAGACAACTGCACCAGGCAGAGGAAAATGCTCAAAGTAATGAAAGTTTCATGAACTTTCAGTGGAAATTTTGTGATTCTTTGGGATTTGCCTATTCAATGGAAGTAAGGTGAAGGCATAACGTCATAGTGCCGATAAGCACACAACGATTAACTTTGTAAGGTTTGGGAATGGTTCATCACTGCGAGACATTCATACAATACTCTCCACAAAAAGACACCACTTGAGCATGGCTCTCTTACGTTTATAGTCATGTCTAGTATAGTTAGGAAGTGTTTTAAAACAGAAGTGTTGTGAAAGACTTCTTCGTTATCCAAATAGAGAATAAAACCGTAACTGAAGAAACAGTAAAAGCATAAATAAAAATAAAAAAATATTTCAAAAAGGAACGGTGCTGGAAATATCATAAGCAGGGAGGAAGTATAATCCTTTACACTAGTGCTCACTGCTTGTGAAAGGGCTGTATTTGAGTCATACAAGAGATGGGGAGATGTCAAAGGGAAGCACTCACAGTGTCAGTATATTGATCCAAGAACTCTGGCAACACGGGAAGAACCAGAGACTTCTGGTGGACATGTGGTGCAAAACTTGGAGGAAGGTTTAACAGTAGGTTCTCCCTTTGACAGAAAATTATTTCACTGCCTATATTACAGCTGTGAATGCTGCAGGAAATTACAAGTAATGCAGATGAAAATGCCTCAGTTTGGGTCAAATATCGTCTGGGAGAGGAATTATAAAAATAGGGTCGTAAGAGTAGGACCAGTAGGATTTCATTTTGATAGAAATGTCTCAAATGCTGTTTAGAGAGATAAGTACTGCCAGGAACTGCACAAGATGATGTCTCTAATATTGGCAAGGCTCACTTTTTCTTAGATGTGTTACTTCTTCACCAAGAAGTCACTGAATTAACAAATATTTTTATGTGGATTAACAAAGTTTCAAGATGATTATGGGATAGCTGCTTATGTAAAAGAAATGTGACTCAAGTACTTCAATTACAAACAAATACAGAGTGATAGGTGCATACGTGATACTAAGCTTATTTGATTGCTGTGTCTTGCTCAAGCTCTAAAAAACAACCAACTGCAAGACTGCAAATCAGGTGGGAATCTCTCCACCATCAGACTGGCAGATAACACTGAAATTTTAATGCAGTGTGCTCTGCTTTCTAGGATCAGCTCGTCATTTTACAAGTTAAAGAAGTGGTTGTTGGTTATTTTACAACAGATCTTCACTTTGCATTCTGAACTCAGAAATGTAATTTGGCCTGCACTATGCAGATGATTCCAGAACAGGTATTTTATGGATCCTCCTGTACTGAGTATCTGTTGAGAGAAACTGTCCATGACAAGGCTTCCTAAATCTTATGTTAATGTTTTTTAAAATATTTGAGAAATTAAGGGAAACAATGAGTTAAAGCAGCCAAATTAAACAGGTCAGGGACTGGAATTAGAAAAAGTCTTCATTTATTTAAATCAGCGACACAGAAAGTCCTAAAATATATTAAAAAAAAAAATCCAACCAACAAATACCCTGAAAAAAACTCTCTGTATTATAAAACTGCAGACTTAACTGAGTGAATAATCACCTCAGAAAGGATACCAAGAGTATGCATAAAAAAAATCAACAGAGAATAACAAAGAGGAATGGCAAGCAAAAAAAGCTACATCTTGAAGTCTAAGTTAAAAGGAGAAAGCAAGAACTGCCAAAATTCAAGCTGGATTTACACTTAAAAATGGCAAAAGGCTCACCAGACACGAGTAGTAGAAAAAACAGGAAAGAAGTAATGCAAAAATGTAGTAAGACTGAGGTTTAAATTAAAAATAACAAAGGAACAGCCCCAAGCCTAATTCAGATTTTGTCTCTGCACCCTGAATGTGCATTCAGAAGAGGGGAGCACCATATAGTGGTTAATGAGGATGAGGGTACATTCACCCTGTGATAGATGACCAAGATGTTTCTCGGTCACTGGGATGAGAGCCAAGGAGGGGGGACTGGTACAATCTCCAGCGTAAAAGAATGGAAACATGAGCATACAGATTCAGCAGCAAAGTTTTTTTATAACTGAATCATGCTGGAGTGGTAATACCTGAATGAAAAATAACAAATGAATTATCTGCATTTAAAAAAGGGGGGCTGGGGGGGAAGCTACTTCACTAACTATTATCTGACATCAGTGTATACAGGGGTTAGAACCACTGTTGAAGGAAAGAATAATTAAACATACAGAGCTATACAGAAACTGGGATAAAACATAACATCAGTTTACCAAAGAAAGAGCATGCCAAACTAACCCAGTATCTTCCTCTGATTAGATAACTCAATTAGCAGACAAGGAAATGCAGCAGATGCAGTCTGGCTGGATTCAGTAAAACACTCGGTACTGTGCCAAATGGGAAATTATTGTTTAAACTGGAGAAGATGAGGATTCTGTTAAAAACATAATAGATAAGAAGCTGGAAAAAGGGGAGATCATAATGGGGCATGTTAAAATGTGAAGTATTGACCCAGGGATAGTCAACTAACCAAATACCTCTAAAGCTGGCCTGTAAAGTAATCTTAGTTAAAATACTGCTTAATAATCCGAGCACAAAAGCAGGAGTTGTTGACAAATTTTGCTGATGATACAAAGCTGGGAAGCACAGTCAATAGAGGAGGAGATAGAAACTGTTACAGGAAATAGAGTTTATAACAGAAGTGTTGCCACATCAAGATTACCCACAAGCTGATCTCAGCTCTACTCTCCCTCTCTGTCACAAAAGTACTGACGGTATCAACACATCAGAAGATAAATGTCCCTCATTCTCCTATTGCAACTAGGGGTTCCCCCTACATTACACAGATCTCATTAGCTCAACTGTATTTTACACAGAGAAAAGAGAACTCAGAATGCTGACACCTGACCAAAACCTGCAATTTCCATTCCACAATTAATTCCAGTATTTTAACATTTGTCTTTTTCTGTAATCAACATAAAAGTTAAATATAACATTTTTCACAAGACAAAAGCTTTCTTAATAGGGATGGTAAATAACAAAAAGAAAATGTCAGTATTTCTAAATTAAAGTGTGCCATATAAATCTGCTCAACCGATTCATTTGGCATCAGCTACATGTTTGGTTTGATAATCCTAGTAGTGTGCATAACCTAATGCACATCTGATCCTCACCCACAAAACACAGTTTCTAGGCAGCCTATCTCTATCTTGAGGCATTCAAAGGCACTTCACTATCCTAAGGGCCATATAGGCAAGGGAAGTACTACACCACCAGAAGTATAATGCCATTTTCCCCAGCAGAGCATTAATGGCAGAAGATCTAAAAAAATACAGCTCTGCTGGGCAACGGCGCATGATGTTGAACTGCTGATAAAAAAACCCAGAAAATCTTAATATACTGTCACACCCTCAGTAGCATTAAATTAATCCCAGGTAAACTACTTTGTTTTCATTTGTGTAATTAGAAAAATAAATTCATGAAGAAAATCTGAGTTTGTAGAAAACTAATTTTCCATTTAAAAATTCTCTAACACCTATAACCTCTGCCACAGTACCCATACAGCACCAAACAAAAGCAAACAGCACATTTATAAACCTCACTGCAATTATAACTTGGAAAAAATTGCAAATAAACTCACTAGTGAAAGAAAATCCATTTATTTCATATTGATATCAGGGACATTTCAAATCCTTTTATGAGGCTTTTACTACATGAATCGACCATGCACACAGGAGAAGAAAAAAAAAAAAAAAAAAAACAAAACAAAGTATGCATTTACAGGACAGAATGTAAAACCAGAATCAGTTTATTGAAGCTCACCACATAGAAGACTATGGGTGCTGGAGCGTGTTCTTTGCCTCTGAAAACAACTGACAACATACAAATCAGAATTAAAATAAAATCTGAAGGTCTAACTTCAAAACAGCCCAGTCCCCAAGGTCCAGAGTTTAAGCATCTACCACTTCTACAGATCTGCTTAATATATCACCTAAAACATCTAATGTGAAGAAGTGAGATAGCAGCAGCCCCTAAGATGGTGCAGGAGGTGCAGTCATACAGGCAAATTTGTGGTTTTATCAGCCAAGTTTGTCTCATTTGGGGCCAGGGATAGTTCTACCCGCAGCAGAAATCACTAACAGCGCCTCTTGAACAGTCTGCCAGTGCCTAAAGAGCAACAAGAAAGCTGGAGAGGGGCTTTGGACAAGGGCCTGTAGGGACAGGACAAGGGGAATGGCTTTAACCTGACAGAGGGGAGATTGAGATGAGCTCTTGGGCAGAAGTTCTTCCCTGTGAGGGTGATGAGGCCCTGGCACAGGTTGCCCAGAGAAGCTGTGGCTGCCCCATCCCTGGCAGTGCTCAAGGCCAGGTTGGACACAGGGGCTTGGAGAAACCTGGTCTAGTGGAAGGTGTCCCTGCCCGTGGCAGGGGGTTGGAACTGGATGGTCCCTTCCAACCCAAACCAGTCTGGGATTCTGTGATTCTACAAGCTGTGCTCATATCACCAGCACTTCGCTGGTATATGCTGCTGGTACAGCACGCTTGGTGCAGACTTGCTGTATTACTGAGACACTTCCAAGTAGCTTATTATAATTTTCTAAAAAAGCTTTTAAAAATGTCTGCATTTTAATGGAATTAGAAACAATGTTCCTGTCTTTCTCTCAAGTTGCAACGTTCACACAAACGCATGCCACATTTCCCAGCACTCAGAACACATCCAGCAAGAAAAAATAGTATTTTCCTCCCACTCCCACTAGAGACATAGTCCTCCAACAGGAAGCTGTATTTCAAACTAAATTTGAGGGTAGGGGTGGTTAAGCTAACCCTCTAGTCCTCCTCTAATGTCAATTCTTTTTCTTCATTTTGAATTGTCCTTCATTCATTTTGAACTGCTCAGAGATATGAGTCACCAGAGAAATGCTTAACTGCTTACAGTACAGTATGTTAGTACTCAAATAGAAAACGTGGTTGCTACTGAAGCCAAATAAACAACCTGCAGCAGGGGAATCCATAATGATAAACACGCTCTCATTACTACAGAACATGCAGTAGGAATTCCTCACATCATACACTGCGTTTCATTTGGGCAACGTAAAGTTCTCCCCTCTCCACTGCTTAGGGAAAACTGTAAAATTAAAATTGGATGACAATAAAAACAAGGAAAATGGGATCAAATTTACCCTTAATTCCACATTTTAACCTGTCACGTGGAAGAAGAGTGTAGACCACTGCACTAACACCGCTTATATACAGTTGCACTGTGAAATACAGTTTGCTATAGCTTTAAATTATAGGATGATCATCTGTAACATGAATTCCAAACAGCTCAGTCCTGAGATTTTTATCCTCAAAACCAGTCTTTATTCATCTGTTGTTTTTAATATAAGTTGCACCATCTTTGCTTATTTGACAGTTAACAGCTTTAACAAAAATAACAAGCAGAATTTTTAGTAATAAAACTAGGAGGACCAAGATATAACAGGGAAAGGCAAGGTCCTAAACATACCTATTCCTTGCTTAAGATGCAAATAGCTGAAAGGAAAGTAGCCGTTACATTGCAATGATAGATTAATTCAAGGTAAAATTCTTGCCTTAGCAGTTTTACTGTATATTCTAAGGCATTTATTTTTTTTTTAATATGAAGTGGCATTACAACTTTTACTGCATATTTTGTATCAAAATTACTCTTTTACAAAGTTATTTTACTGTGTAAACTCCTACCCCCTACGAACACAAGCTACTCTCTGAAAACTGAGACAGAAAGGTGAAGTGCTTTGTCAAGCTTACATGCTAAATTCACAACAGAACTGAGAGTGCAATTTAATTATTCTGACTCCTAATGCCAAAATGCTGTGTATTTCCAAACACTCAAAACATTAATTAGTCACCTTGCAACTCACTATTTCAGCAAAATAGTTTCAAAATCAGTTCTGAAGCTTCAGTAGGTAGACCGTTTATGAACATCAGCAAGCTTTAAAACAAGGAATGGCAGTAAAACAGGCAAGACATATTAAAGATATTTCTGTTTTCAAAACCAAACAATCTGAAAAGAAGATCAAGTATTATCAAGCGGTAATCATTCCGTGGTAAAGCATTAACGTATTTAGAAAGTCCTTTTCGTAATTGTTTAATTTTAAAATTGAAATTAGTACAAAACATGCTTAAAGGTTTATCAAAAGTCAGTACCACTTTTCATCACAGGACAGTATTAACACAATCATGTCTCAGATGACCTTATACATCCTGGGACCTTCACAGCTTTAACTACTATAAAAATTGTGCTTTGAAACAATCTAACAAATTGTTTAAAGAAGAATAATAACTCTCTTTACTAAATACCAAAGTTTGAGAACAAAGATAGTGCCAAGTTGTTCTGTGAACTATTAGACAACTTGCTTTCAAAACCTGGGTGCCCCTACATCGGCAAAAATAAATAGTTTTCAGCAACCTCAAAGAAGATAATGCAATAATACTTGAACCTGGTAACACCAAGATTTGTGAATTTCTTCAGCTCGTGCAAGACTATTACTGGATATAACTGAGGAAAACCATATGATTGTGCCTGTAAAACTAGTATTATCACGCTATTAACTTTCAGTGTAAACCCATGCACAAAACTTGATGCCAGAGAAGCAACTGCAGATGAGAGATGAGTTTGTATCTTTACCTTAGAAGTATAATTTAGACACTGAGATGGTTAACTATTTCACAAATTTGTCTTCTATTCGAATGTGGATTAATTACAGAAGTAGGTGCTGAAAGTATACATAAAACACAGTTTAACATATTCTTATTAAAATTTCTTTTCCCAGGTAGCATTCCTGTTAGCTCTTCAATCATAAAGTTTTTCTTTACAGTAAATAATCTTAGGTTTTTTACATACAACAGTATGTAAAGCAGAAAAATCACAATTCTTATCATGATCTTTGGAGAAAAGATGAAAATGGGAAAGAAAAAAAAATTTTGTAAGAACAACTAAACATACATGTATTTCCTTAAAATTATGAAGGCTTATGTGTCTGTAAAATAGAGCAGGTATCAGCTTTCTAGAACAGACTGACCAGGTACAGTCTTTCATTTTGCCATGGTTCATGGTGGTTGTCCATGAGCAACCTTCTTGATACATGAATTTTACACAGTTCCATTTGATCTGGAATTAAAAGGAGAAAAAAACCCATACAAATAAATGCATAATACTTGAATCATGTTAGCCTGGTGCAGATCGCCTGTTGCCCTTTATTGGTGTCCAGGTTTTCCAAAATGCGGGTACAGAAGGAACTGTTGATATTGTAGATATTAAGCAACACACATATAACTGAGCCAAAAGATGCATTCCCTTTGGAACACAAACAAAAAAAAATCAAATGCTAAATAGAAATACATAACTTTGCTAACTAAAAATAGAAAGAAAATAGTGATATCTAATTCTTTGTTATGTAGGTAAGACTCAAGAAAACAGGAAAAATCATATGCCATGTTGAGGGGGGAAAAAAAAGTTAGATATTTTAGTTTGACTTTAAGGTTTAAGGTTAAACACTGTTGGGATATAGCAGTTCTATTAGTTGTATTAGTTGCATAAACTCTAAAATCCTTGTTTCTCTTCCT
The DNA here is from genome assembly GCF_000696875.1 of Nestor notabilis. NCBI lineage: Eukaryota > Metazoa > Chordata > Aves > Psittaciformes > Psittacidae > Nestor > Nestor notabilis. The sequence continues at coordinate 4,104 of NW_009944939.1, read as the reverse complement.
AAAACATGATTTACATACAAACCTGAAACAGTTCTAGTTTCACGTTAACAAGACTCTCTGAGATGCCATGTACAAGCTCCACTCTGATTCAAATTTCTAAAGAGTATTTATAAAATATGTGTCACTATTTTTAGGGTGCTGCAAATGTTTAGGGTGACTTTTTAAATGCCCATTCTGTTTTACAGTTACACTTCCCTGTTATTACAGAAGTCTTTGTCACTGGTACTTTACACCTTAATTTCTTCAGCCCCCATGAACTCATTCTTTGGAAAAAAGCAGAGCAATCACGTCTCTATCTGTGCAGAAAAGCAAACAATTATACTGTCTGCTCTGAGGTTTGTCATTTTGATGAAGAAACATGACAGTGTTCATATTATTGCTATTGATTGCTAATCACAATTGGGAACTGTCTGAGTCACTCAGACAAAATTAACCTAAAAAGAGCACATTAATATTAGATTTTCTCATATAAAACTGTAATTCTATAATCAGGGTTGAGTTTGTTGGTTTGTTTTTTTTTTTTGGCAGTATAAACATCTACTAGGACACTGGCTATACAGATGGTCTACCCTCTTTCCCACATGTGACTTCATGGATGTGCTTTAACAAGCACACCTAACCAAAGGACAGGCTTCAACAAACCTATATGGAACCCATACAACCCTTACATGCAATCCAGCTTTGTTTCCTGGGGATCCTCCTGAGACTTCAAGGCACATTAGGGGAAGAACACCAATATGGATGAGCCAAGAGATCAGTGCCTACACAAATCCAAACTACTGACATTTAATCCTAAGACGGAGATAAAGGCAGCTGAGCAGTGGGGTATAAAAAATGAAACAGAAGTGAAGATTTAGCTTAGACATTGGGAGGAAGTTCTTCCCTGTGAGGGTGGTGAGGCCCTGGCACAGGTTGCCCAGAGAAGCTGTGGCTGCCCCATCCCTGGCAGTGCTCAAGGCCAGGTTGGACACAGGGGCTTGGAGAAACCTGGTCTAGTGGAAGGTGTCCCTGCCCGTGGCAGGGGGTTGGAACTGGATGAGCTTTAAGGTCCCTTCCAACCCAAACCAGTCTGGGATTCTGTGAAAGTTCTCTCTTCAGCCTCAGCGGAAAAAAACTGCAATGTGTAGCATCACTAAGCAAGTTTTAGCAAGGCACAATCTCAGTCCATACCAACAACAGTCTGATTATTCCAGACTTTCTCTGTATGTTCCTCTTCACAGTCTAACTGCAGCAAACACAGCTAGCCCTCTTCCTCACACATATGCACAGTGACCACGCATGCAATCTCACCCATGAATTCTCAGCCCACTTGTTCTAACTAAACCAAATTATTTCCTCATTTTCTTTTGAAAGCTTATCCTAAGACAGGCATTCCCCATGGTATACAGGAATCTCAGTGACGAAGCAGGACTCAAAACAATATAGGGAAAAAGCTAGCACTGTGAATTGTTAGCCTAATTCTTGATAAACTTCCTGTATTCACTTCCCTCTGTTTCCTGTGCTGTGAAGGTAAAGGATCTCTCTGATTTGATTTTGGAAGGATGCTGAAGAAGGAGAAATTTCTAGTTAATCTTCACATGAAAACAGAACTTGGGAGCCAGGTTTTGAATTACTATAATATGAGGGAGTTTGAGGATCGCATGTTCTCAAAATCAGACCCCAAGCTTTTAGGAGCCTTTACCTAGGGCAAAAGTGAAAATCTCTCTCACACAGATAACATAAAGATGAAGGTCCTGTTTTACAAGGGAAAATAGGCATTCTTGTGCAACCTCTGCTCTGATCTCCTAACCTTCCAAGCAGCCTTGCAATATCTGATATACATACGGATATATCAACAAAGGCATTAACTTCAAATACCCATCTTTCACCACAGTACTGGGTAACACAAAATGAATAATGATTAAGTATAAAATAGGAGGGCAAGGGACCTTCTGGGTCATTAAATTCACTATCGCATTATTACAGGTATCAAACACATGGCTTTTACTAAAATTACATAGTTTTATCTGAAAAATTCAGGATACTACTTCCTTTTGGAAAGCCATTTCAGCATCTCACTTCTCCTCTGGTTCTAGTGCAAGTTTATCCAAGTTCAGTTTATAACTTCTAATTCCAGTGCCAACACTCTAGCTTAAATAGCTTTTTCATCCACTGGCATTTCAAACCTTTTTTTTGTTTCCCCCCAACGTATTAACAGAGATAAATCATATTTCCTTTCAGGCTTTGTTGGTTTGGTTTTTTGGGTTTTTTTTTTCCTAGGCTAAACAAGATGAATTCTTCTGGTCTTTTCTCATAAAACAGGCTTTTCCCAATCTGATTTGCCCAATCACCGCAACAATTCTAACATTTTTTTTAATTCCCTTTCTTTTGAGTGGGAGTAACTGAAATTAAACATACTGCATAACAGATGAGTCCTCAACATCCTTGTTGTATAATACCAATTCAGATGAGAGCAACACCCAGACAGAACCTAAAACTGTCTTACTTTCATTCATGCCCATCACCAGTTCACAGTAGTCCTACAATAAGCTTCAACACCCATTTATTTCTCCTCCTCAGTCATTTCCAACTAATGAGCCACAAGATTGTCAAACAGTATTCTTACCTTACTCCCCAAGTACATGAGGTTACACTTTGCACCACTGAAGTTCATCCTGTTTCTGATACGCCAGTCCTCAAGGTCCTCTGGTTCTCTCCATAGGAGTTTCTAATCTTTTGCTGTATTGGCAATGCCTCCAGATACTTTGCCATCACCAAATTTAATGAACCCTTTCCTACCTCCTGTTCTATAATTACTAGTTAAAATAGAAGATATGTTCAAAGGCGAATTTTTGCGGTATTATCACTCACCTTTGTTTTCCTCTGTGCTGCTAATAATAAAAATTTTACTAAATTCTAAATGGATTAGAAGCAATGAATTTTCTTTCTCCAGCAAATCAGATATTTTGCCAAATAACAGGTAATGGTTCAATGCAACCATTATCTTCTGTAATCCCACCTTGCATTCCATCCTATTTCCATTTTCAACCTTATTTCTTATGAATATGTTAAAAAACCTTGAGTTACACTGATGTTAGGCTAATAAACCTATAGTTTTTTGCCTTTTTAAAAAGAAATAACATATTTCTTTGGGTTTCCTTTTTTTTTTTTTTTTTTTTTTTTTTGGGGTTTGTTTTTTTTTTTTTTTTTTTTTTTTTTTAAATTTTCAACACTATCACACAACAAGACAGATACCTGACAGGAATTCTAGGACAGAAGTTATCTCTTGCCTTCTACTAGATAATCTCTTTAATTTTGCCTCCCCCTTGAGTGAAGTAATTTCTGTCTACATACACCCCCATTCTCATTAGCCATCCTGCTTTCTCTGAAATCATCTTTACTGAAAATGGTAATATATTTCCTGGAACTCTTGCTACCTGGAAGGAGTAAAATCTAATTTGTGTGCAATCTTTCCCCTGGGCTTGCTTCTCTTCCTTTAATCTTCTCATATGCAGGGTTGACAAACTTTCTGACATTTGTCTTAGCGTCTTTTCAGACTTCTTTTCAAGATATAATGCAGGTCCTCTTTTGGGGAATTCTTATCTATAAAAGTCTAAGCTATAGCTTTGCCTCATCCTTTAAGGTTGCTTTATTTTCCCAATGGTCCTACTACAACAGTTAGGTTTCAGACTATTCTGCACTTTCTACTGAAAGGAAGTCAAAGCATACTTCAGCCAAAATAATTAAATATCATTAAGGAATTAAAATTTGTCCTTCTGAAATTAAGAAACTTGAATACTTAAGTTGTCCATCTATTTATTTTAAACAGAATCTATTCACAACACATCCATTCAAGCTTGTTTTCTAAGGACAACTATTCTGTAATTCTTACTATATGCTAAAACCAAATCTGAAAGAGTTCCAGGTATTGTTCATTAAGAAACCCAATTACTGAAAAATCCCATCAGCTGTTACATACATAAGAGTCTTACCATTTTTAGAAATAATACCAGAATAATAATTAAATTTAATAATGTCATAGTTATCAACAAACCACTTGCAATAGAGTAGTGGGGAAAAATAATTTTACAAGTTGCCTTCTGTCGTGGTTCAAGCCCAGCCGGC
>NW_009944938.1:0-231 GCF_000696875.1 Nestor notabilis | reverse complement strand
CCTCCGGGATTGCTTGTCCCGGGCTGGCCTGTGTCCCATGATATCAGATGGTTGAAGTCCCCCATGAGGACAAGAGCCTGTGAACAGGAGGCTGCTCCTGTCTGTAGAGCACTTCATCCACAGAGTCCTCTTGATTTAGGCAGTCGGTAATAGATCCCCACTGCAATGTCCCCCATTGCTGTTCTCCCTTTGACCCTGACCCACAAGCTCTCTGTTGACTCATCACCTGGC
>NW_009944937.1:0-7228 GCF_000696875.1 Nestor notabilis | reverse complement strand
CATAAATTTATATAAATATTTGTATTTTAATATTTTTGTGTGTGTGTTTTCCAGTGCAGACACTATACATTCTCCTTTTGTTAACATTATTCTGATAATCAGTAGCCCATGCTGTTCTTGCTTCATACAACAAAAGTTTCTAATGCACTCCCTGCTTGCTAAAAACCCCTGGAACTAGCAGTGCATGCTGCCTTGTCTACCTGCATTCCCTGTCTGCCACAGGCAGAGATAAGTAGCCTACAGAGCAGCTCTTAGAAGGCACCTCAGCATCCTCTGTGTGGCTCTGGAGCTAATCCAGACCTCTGCTACAGGCTGGGAAAAAGGCTCCTCACTGCTTAGACCTGACCGTGTGCTCTGTTCATCCGTGGTGACAAATCCTGGTTCAGCCACAGCTCACTGATGGGACTGAACCTGACGGGAGAGGGCAGACAGGGCACATGGGAGAGATTTTGCTGTTAATGAGAGTTGCTGAGGTTGTTCTCCCGGAATGCTGATGGGAGAAGAGGTCTCACAGTGGACAGAGTTGGTGGGGAAATTGTTTCTGGGGGACAAAACCTGGATCACCACAAACAGCCTCTGTCCCCCGGAGCCTCTCTATGTCCCTGTTCCCTAGTCACATCCATTGCCTGCCTCCCTCCTGGTCTGTCTCCAGGCTGGAGGCAGCGGTAGCTACCCCACTGCAAGGAGCAGGAAGTGGCTTCCGTGCTGCATGGGGGTCTCAAGTACCTGAGGCACGTGCAGAGGCTCCCGGTGTCTGGCCAACCAGGGGAGTTCCTGCCTGGTCGTCCAGCATGGACTCTCCATGCTGGGGAGCTGCCGGCCTTCGGGGAGCTACCTACTGCCTGCAGGTCTGGAGCTTTTATCATGCACACTAAGAGGAGACATAATCAATTCCCCAGTTGGCACTTTGCACTGAATACCCACTTTTTCAGTCTGATAGCAGGACTAAATTAGTTATTTAGCAATGAGACCCTAATTTAAAGTGAGCAACTGCCCTGACAAGGATCATTGTTCAAGGCCATCCCCCCTTTGCTTTCAGATGAGAGGCCCACCAATCCCTGGAAGGTGATAAATAGACAATTAGAAAATAGATATATTTTGTTAGTTCTACAAAGCTCCCTGATGCTGTCAGGCTCACAATAAAGGGGGCTCCAGTAAATTGGTGGGCAATGAAAGCCAGCTGTACGGTCATCACTCCTATAGACACAAAGCCATATGTGGCCATTTACAGGACGTCCCTGAGAATAGATGGAGCCAGTAAGACCAGAGGGAACTAAAAATACTTGACAAACTTGGCTGCTCTTCATTTAACAAGAATAAAATACCTAATGGAGTGTAATCGAAGCCGTCAATCATCCCTGCGTAAAGCACAGCTTTGATACTCCACTTTTAACTATTAATGCAAGTTTTTATTCATCTGTAATAAGTCAGAAATTAGTATCTCCTGTGTGCAGCATGTGATGTCATTCAAGGGCTCAGAAATGGCACCACTGCAAAGCAAACCCAGACCTAAAAACTGCTATGGAGAACACAAACAAAGAGAACCTAAGGCAAGAGCAGTCACCTCTTCAAAAATAATGAGAGATTCACAAGTCCTGCCAAGGAAATATTCCATTTAGGCTTGTAAGTAAGCTGCCATTTCTTCTTTTTGCTTATGAGGCTCTTTCTAGGCACAGAGATAGGAGTAGGTGTCAGAAGTCCTTCAGTTACCTGTTTATTAGGAAAAAATATCTGAAGTGCTTCTCCTGGAGGGAAGAATCAGAAAGTTGGAAGCTCCTGGTACATCCCTAGTTCTGCAAAGTGGGATTATAGTGCAGAGCTTAGCCCTGGACCTGCACGATGTCACGTAGATTTTGAGCATGAAATGGAGCCAGGTCACACCACAGCGTTTGCCTTCAAGGCTTTCATGACATGGGCATACCACTGATTTCATAATCACAGCTATTTTAAGAAACTACTTCCTAATGTAAGCTATTGTTCAACCAAATGCCAGACTCCATCAAAATAAAACCAAAAGATTTTTCCTTATATAAAACAGGAGAAATATAAAACAGGACTGACCACTCCATCTCTCATTATTACAGAATCATAGAATGTTTCAGGTTGGAAACGACCTTAAGACCATCTAGTTCCAACACCCCTGCCATGGGCAGGAATGTCTCACACTAGACCATGTTGCCCAAGGCTCTGTCCAACCTGGCCTTAAACACTGCCAGGGATGGGGTAGACACAGCTTCTCTGGGCAACCTGTACCAGCACCTCACCATCCTCACAGGGGAGAACTTTTTCCTTATATCTAATCTGAACTTCCCCTGTGTAAGTTTAAACTCATCACCCTTTGTCCTATCGCTACAGTCCCTGAAACTGGCTCATGTTAAGTTTCTCATTGACCAACACAAGGCTGCTCTGAATCATTTCTCCTCCCAACCTGTAGCTGTGCTTGGGATTGCCCTGACCCAGATGCAGGACCTTGCACTTCGCTTTGTTGAACTTCATGAGGCTTGCATTGGCCACCTCTCAAGCATGTCAAGGTCCCTCTGGATCCCACCATTCCCTCCAGTGTATCAACCGAACCACACAGCTTAGTATTATCAGTAAATGTTGACTGCAACTCTCTGCATGTGGCCATCCAGCCAATTCTTGTGCAAAAAGTATGCAGACAAAGCTGCTACAAGGTGTGGAAAGTGGTATTTACTAAACAAAGAGCTTTGGCCCCCTCATGAGATAAAAATACACATCAGCAGGTCAGAACACTCTGGCCATACACATGAGTGTTCAGACTCCCACCCCCATAAAATCTTTGCCTGCATTTAAAGATAGCATATGCTGCAAGGTAACTGTCTGCTCTTTCTTGCCTATTTTTAGCTGCTTTCACAGAGCAAGAATTGTAATTTATTTTGCAGAACACCAAATGTCACATCCGATGAGTACTTTGTTGTACAAAATGCAATATAGTAGCTGGAGAAAAGTGACCTTCCATAATGGAAGTGTCCTATAGAACTAATAGAAAATGATAACCAATAGGTTTTGCCAGATAATTATATCCCTCTTCTAGAACAGTTTTAAAAGCCAAGGACATCTCTCTCCATAACATTGTAGAGTTCAGGCTTGTTTGGTGTGGGCTTTTTTTCACTCTTTCAATTCCTTTAGAAACAAATTCATTTAATCTCTGGCCACGTCTAAAATTCACACTGGTGTTGTCAGGGATGCAAGGCTTAACCCTTTGACTCTGGTTGACCAGCCCATCCTTTCTGCATGTACCACAAGCTGACAAGAACTAAAAACTATTTAAAATCTAGCTTAACTGACCTTATATTGTTTTTATTTTCATGGGAATTGCTGCCCAGGTAACAAGTATAGTTTTCTTTATATATGGCTACTGCCACATGTGGATGCAGACTGTATCTCCTTCACTGCTGTAGGGTGCCATCCTGAACTGAAGCCTCTTTTGCGAAGTCTTTTTGGTCTTGTTTTTTTTTGTTTTGAAAGGTTTTAGCAGCTGCATGTGGTAATGATACTGATTGAATTCTGACAAATGATTATCCGTGTCAGAGCAGACTAATAATTTATTCTCTAGGAATGTAAAAGACATTTTTAGAGAAAAAACCCACCTTTTAATACATACCTACTATCCAGTCCCACTACATCTTACTGAAATAGCAAACGTGACTTTGTGTTGCAGCAGAATGAGGACAGGAAAACAAATGCCCTCATGGCATTGTCACAGAAATTGACAATCTTGCTTCAAGAAGTTTAGCCAGGGGACAGAAACAAAGTCCCACCTAGACCTCACTGAAAGTGTTTTAGCAGCTTCCAAATAAGGGCCAGAATAGTAACACGTGTCAACACGTGTCAACAGTCCAGCACAAATATGTGGATCTCCAAAACATAGAGCAGATCCTGGTTTCTGACCCAGATTTAAATGTTTTTCATGATACTTGGTAATAATTTGTTTGGGGAGAAAAAGCATTGCTTTCATATAGCTACTAGGTGCTGTACACATACACTTTTGATCAGCAGTCTCAGTCACCCACAAGCTGCCCCATTCCTGTCTGAGTCAAGGTTTTTCCATTGCATAAGAGATCCCAGACGTGTTACCACCTTCTCGTAGAAAAAAGTAAAAATTTCTCTAAGTTGCTCTTTCCATGAAAATACAGGGCAAGAACTCGGAACAGTGGAGGGTGGAAGGAACCCTGGAGATCGTCCAGTCCAACTGCCTGCACAAGCAGGGTCACCCAGAGCTGGTGACTAGGACCATGGCCAGTTGGGTTTTGGACATCTCCAAGGATGGAAACTCCACAACCTCCCTGGACCACTGCTCTGTCACCCTCAGTGCGAAAAAGTGTTTGCTGATGTTCAGGAGGAATCTCCTGTGTTTCCATGTGTGCCCATTGCCTGTTGCCTTGTCACTGGCACCACTGAAAAGAGCCTGGTTCCCCCATCTTCATGCCTCCCATCACTTATTTATACACATGTGTAAAGTCCGCCTGAGACTTCACTTCTCCAGGCTGAACAGTCCTAGTTCTCTTAGCCTGTCTTCATAGGAGAGATGCTCCAGTCCCTTCATCACCTCTGTAGTTCTGGGTGGCCCTGCATTGGACAGAAAACTCCAGACGTGTCTCACCAGGGCTGAGTAGAAAGGAAGGCTCACCTCCCTCAACCTTCTGGAGACACTCTGCCCAGAGTGCTGTTGGCTTTCTTTGCTGTCTTATAGTCAACTTGGTATCCACCAGGACTACCAGGGCTATTGCTGCTACCTCCTTTCTAGATGGGTGGTCCCCATTGTATACTGGTGCTTATTAGGATTGCTCCTCACTGGCGGCAGCACTTGGCACTTGTTAAACTTCATGAGGTACATTTTGTGCAGCTTGTTGACATCTAGACAGAGGGATAAAAAAAAATCATCTCTACAGAAGGATTTCATAACTGGAACTTGTGTTTGCAGCAGTCTGTAGTGTAATAAGTCCGCACAGAGACGGTCTTACGTAACGTGCAACACTGTAGGGGTGGGATGAGAAATGTCAATTTGCACACACAGAAAAACACACACTGGTGTCATGGTTTAAACCCAGCTGGCAACTCGGAACCAAGCAGCCGCTTGCTCACTTCTCCCCGCTTCTTCCTCCCCCGACTCCTGGAGGGATGGGGAGGAGAATTGGAGGAATATAACTCCCACGGGTTGACATAACAGCAGTTTAGTAACTAAGTGTCGTGGTTCAAGCCCAGCCAGCAACTTGGAACCATGCAGCTGCTCGTTCACTCCCCCCTCTTTTCCTTCTTCCCCCCACTCCCAGAGTGGGATGTAACTCCCATGGGTTGAGATAACAGCACTCCAGTAACTAAGGTATAATACAAACCACTACTGCTACCAATAATAATGATAAGAGGAGTAACAGGGGGAGAGGACACAACCGCTCACCACCCGCCGACCGATACCCAGCCCAACCCAAGCAGTGATCTGGGCCTTCCGGGTAACTCCCCCCAGTTTATATACTGGCCATGACGTGCTGTGGTATGGAATACTCCTTTGGCCAGTTTGGGTCAGGTGTCCTGTCTCTGCTTCCTCCTGGCTTCCCCTCCTCTCTGGCAGAACATGAGACTGAGAAAGTCCTTGGTCAGAGTAAACAGAACATAGCAACAACTAAAAACATCGGTGTTATCAGCGTTGTTCCCAGACTGAAAGCCAAAAACACAGCACTGCACCAGCTACTAAGAAGGAGAAAAAATGACTGCTGTAGCTGAACCCAGGACAACTGAGCATGTACTTGCATGTGCCTGTATGGACAGCATATAGTAAGATACTTGTCACAGTCCCTCTTTGGGCCCACTGTGATACCTTCTCCATCTATATGTGCAGTGACCTCCACTGAATAGCAACTGAGCTGGACCAGTTCTGTGGGAAGGAGTCAGGCAGAGGTGGTAGATGAGGTGCCAAGGCTGGGGTGTTGGAAGGAGTCCCCCTGATAGCCCAGGACATAAAGCAGAAGCCAGGCCTACTCCTCTGGCACGTGTCTACCAGTAGGGTGTGAAACAGGTAGCTTAGGCATTTTTCTACACTTTACACACAGAGGGGTCCCAGATCTTTGTGTTTCACAACAAACAACATGTCTGGAGAAGTAGCTTATCCCAAACAGACCTTAGCTGGGGTCTTCATCCACAGACATGGGCTCAAATCCTCTCTGCTTTGCCTGCTTCAGAGCTAAAACCTGAAGCCAGGAAATGCTAAGAAAGCTGGTCTTTCAGGAGTGGTCTAAGAGAAGCCTTTACCAGTCCCTAGTAACTATCAGAGAACAGAGAAATATTTTAAAAAATAAATAAACATTATAGTCCAAGGGAGTAGTTTGCAAAGGAGGAACAAGTTGCATTACCTTTTGGATTCTGGCTCCTAGAAGCGAGAGACTGTTGCAAACCCTTCACATGAAGAAAAACTGCAACTTCTGCCCTTCTGACAGCTGTGGCCTTTTCCAATCCTGTCCCACCAACCTTCAGCCAATGCGCAGGAGGGAAATGGAGACAGATGACTTGCCTGGCTCTATGCAAAGGGCAAAATGGGTGGTGAGGAGGTTTGCACAAAAGCCAGTGCTCCAGTGGGCTTCCTGCAGCAGCAGAGGGGAGACGCTTCTGAAGGGGAGCACTGAGACCAAAGGTGTCAGGGTCCTGAGGGCACTCACAGCCCTAAGCAGCCCCACTGAAACTCACTCCAAGCACTGCCCATGCTCCAGGACCTGAACTCAGTCCCTGGAGCCATCTGCCCCTACCCTGGAGGCCATGTGGTGACCTTGCCTGGTGCTGCACCCTCAGGCCTGGGAGCAATCGCAAACCATGGGCTGCTGGGAGATGTTAGAAAAGAGCCAGTGCTGTCAGATATGCTGTCAGGAGGACCACAGACAGGAAAGTGATGGAGACCTCTGGCAGAAACAGGAGGTGTGTGTGGTCATCCCTAATTGCCCTGCACACCATGGCGATTCCTAGGTGCCAGAAGCTGCTGCAGCCCCAAGCTTCCCCAGGTCCTGCTCAGTGGGGAGAAGGCCACAGTGAAGGAAAGGCATGTTTCACACTTCTGAGGCAGCATGCTCTGACCAGCCATGAAGAGAAAGAGCACATGCAAATGGGCAGAGAAGAGATTCGGAGAAGCCCTGCGGAGAAGGACTTAGGGGTGGTGGTTGATGAAAAGCTTGACATGAGTCGGCTTCAAGAGTGCACTTGAAGCCCAGAAAGCCAACCGTAT
>NW_009944936.1:9395-51148 GCF_000696875.1 Nestor notabilis | reverse complement strand
GGCCCGGAGGGGGAGGTCGGGTGCGTGGCCTTGAGGGAGCCATGGGATGCGGTGCTGAAGGGCCTCAGAAGGGAGCAGCTTTTGGGGGGTTATTTGGGGTGAGAAACGCTGCGGGACGTACCGGGGTTTGCGGAGTGCAGCAGCCCTGCGGCGTCCCAGGGAAGAAGCCGTGGAAGTTGCTCAGCCAGCTGGCTGAACAAATAGTTGCCCCACGGCCAGACACGCTGAACAAATAGTTCTGGACGGCACAAGGGGATAGCTGAGCTGAGGAGCCGTGCACAGAGCATGGGCATCGGCCCTGCAGTGATGTTTAGGCCTGCTGATATAACTTAGATTTGTAAGGGTAGCTTGTGTGTAAGGTGTGCCAGATAGCGGTCCAACTCTCAGAGCGTATGATTCAAAGAATCATAAATCAGCTAGGTAGGAAAAGACCTTTCAGATCATCAAGCCCAACCGCTACCCTGGCACTGCCAAGTCCATCACTAAACTGTATCACTGAGGGCCTCATGTACATGGTTTTTGGACACTTCAGGGACGGTGACTCCAGCACTGCCCTGGGCAGCCTGTTCCAATGCCTGAGCACCCTCTCTGTGAAGAAATTGTTCCTAATAGCCAATCGAAACCTCCCCCGGTGCAGCTTAAGGCAGTGTCCTCTTGTCCAATTGCTTGCTACTGGGGAGAAGACACCGACCCCCACCTCACTACAGCCTCCTTTCAGGTAGCTGTAGAGAGCAATAAATAATGTCCCCCTTGAGCCATCTCTTCTCCATTCCTCTGAAGACAACAGATCTAACATGCTTTCTTCCTTTATAAGCTATACACAGGCACTCATCTTACGCTCATGCATGGCGTATTGCAGTATCCGTGCTGCTCCTTGAAGATGCTGTTCTGTTATGAAGAGTATCATCAAAGTCAGGCTGGACAGGGTCTGAGCAACCAGATCTCATTGAAGATGTCCTTGCTTATGTCAGGGGGGTTGGACTAAATGACCTTTAAAGGTCCCTTCCAACCCAGACCATCCTGTGATTCTGTCATCATGCTTCAGTGAGGAGCTGACTGAAGTGTTTTTAGGGTTTCTGAAGTCAGTTGAGAAATAGAAGGCTGTATCAGTTAAACATCACACATTATAAAGGGGCATATGTCATGGATAATGCTTTTCATTCTGAAAACAGGGGTTTATGGTTGTGATGTTTTTTACCTTACAAATTTTTTGTTTTGTTCGTAAGAAGCAGTGCAACCAAAATTAAGACATTAAATTCCATTTTTCGTTGTAGCTAATTGCCTAGTTTCTATTGGAAATTTCTGTTTTCTTTGGTTACGTAGGCATTTGGGGTTTTGTTTTAGTTTTGTTTTATAATCTGGAATTGCAGGTAATTCTGTAAGTGGACATTAGGCTTTATGGGCCTGTAACTGAGCCAGGCAAAACTGTGGTCAAGCGTGAAGCTAGTGTGAACCAACGAGAAGGCCCAAGTGACAGGGGAGTCTTTTTAAACACAGATCTATCACTGACCTTCAGACAATGGCTTGCTAACGCAAGGGGGTGTTTGATAGTCAGTTCTCACCTGTGGTCTGAAAATCTTGCTCTTTGCTAAATTTCACAGCTTTCTCCCTGGCATTAATCACTTGCCTCTGCCCAGTAAGAATTACAATAGAAATAGATCTTAAGGAATTTAAATATTTAGCAATATTATGGACTAGTCTGTGAAACAAGTTGCAGTAGTAAATACTGGAGTGGAACAGGCATTGACATTATGCTGTCCCCCTCCACAATGTGTCTCCCTGCAGTGCCAGTATAGATTATAGAGCATAGTCTGTCCAAGCTGCTATTTACAATTTGAATTTACTTCTTATAAAACCCCTATTACAGGCTGCAAGATCAAAATTTTAGCCTTGATTAACTGTAAATCCATGCTGACCAAAACTACATTTCGTTGGTTTCTGAAAGTTCCTTATTCTCTGTGTTACAAAAGAACATGTTTTCTTTTGTGCAGTTGTTGCAAATAATTTTTGTGGAATAGTAGCATTGTCCATCCGCATCTGTGAGTTGAACGATGCAGGATCACACAGGGTACTGAGAGGCTAATATGGTGAGGAAAGCATATTCCAGTGAAAAATGAAAGTAATTTCAGGTCATTTTACTGTGGAAAATATAAGAGTTTGCTCTTTTCTCTCTTTCTCTCTCTTTTCTTTGTAAAAAAAAAAGCCTTTGGTAGCTTTCTCTCTCATTCAGCAGTACATGGATTACAACAAGCTGCCTGGCAATCTTTTGGAGAATTAGAATAGGAAAAGAAGCTGAAAAGAAGAAAGGACCCTAAAGAAAAAAAAAAAAAGACCTTAAAGCTTCATTTTTGCTTGCTTGGCTTGTATTAAAAATGCGTGTGTATATATATATGCTGGTAATTTATAACATTCTGAATGTTTGTGCTCTAATATGGCTACTGAATTACAATGTATTAGTTTATAAATTGCAGTTCAATTTTGTTATTGTATGATGTAACTTTGAACCATGTACCTTTCGAGTCTTATGAAAAATAAATGTGAGTTAGGATTCTCTCCCTTTGTCTTTTTAAGGTGTGATGGAAAAACTTGGGCTTGGTCCAGACATTCTTCTGCAGGGCAATCCCAGACTCATCTATGCTAGACTTACTGGATTTGGCCAGACAGGAAAATATGCCAGATCAGCAGGTCATGACATCAATTATTTGGCTTTATCAGGTAGGCTGTAAAATTTCCTGACAAATAAGTTCCTCCCCACCGCCCTAAATCAAGACTCAAGAATTTATCGAAAGGCTGTTTGCAGATAGTTCAAATTACCTAATGTGTAATCTGATAAAACAGCTGAGCAGTGTCTGTCAGTGAAAGGAGAGTTTCTTTCTTTGTATTCTTCTCCCTGCTCCTTCCTCCCCAGTCAGCTATGGTGCTTGCTTAATCCCTCTGTGAGCTCCCTCACACATTACAAACTGGCTAGGAGAAATGAGGATGTTTTTCTGCCAGGATATTGAGGTAAAACAGTTCATTAAGGGATTCAGCAGACATGAAAAATAGGCACAAGAAAGGAGCAAACATGGCCTGGAAGGGCTGTTAGTTTTGGCAGCCATAGTGAGCTGTTAGGCTGGGTGAGCATGTCTTCTCAGGCTATATGGCATTTTCCTTCCTTTGTGCTGTTTTAGCTGAATAAAGTTTTTCTCTTTGAAGAGAGGACTGAAGTTTTTATGCTTTTTGGTCTTTGTTCAGGGCCTCTCTCCTAGAAAATCTGTTTGTTTATAATCCCCCAAAGGCTGCAGATTATTCTGCATGTTTGTGAGCAGCTTTTTCTTGAGCAAAGAAAAACTAGGCAGCCTCAGCCATTTGAGCTCTTGTGCTTGCCTGCTGTAAATATCCCTCCACTGATACCAAGTGAGAGGAAAGTAGGCATAATATAAAGTGGCAATTCTGTGTTTCCTTAAACTGGAGACAGTGTGTTGTTTTTAAGTGTCATGATCCTCCAAGTATGCAGTAACAAACAATAACAAAGTTACCTGACTAAGGTGATAGCAGTCAGTGTGTCGTGCATAGTCCTGCTGACTGCTGTTCACACTGCTCTGTCTCTGCCGCTTCTCGCTGCCTGTGAAGGAGGAGAGAAAGTGACCCAAAACTTCTTGGCTTTCCACTAGGTACAGCATTTCTTTTAGTCACATACAGGGGCCAGAGTAGAAGCACTGCAGATGTGGTGAGTCAGTATCCCCTACTATAGAGTCAGTGGAATTACATTTGTTTTAGCAATGGCCTCAGTCTTGTCATTATTTAGGATTGTCAGAAAAATAAAAAAGAGTAAAGGAAGGTTGCCTCATTTGAAACACTTTTGACTTCATGTCCAGATGGTTTCAAAGTGTTGTATTTTTCTTTGTTACTAGCGTAGGGAATCAGTACAGAAACGGTATAGTACGTTGTTACCTTAAATTGTAGCATTTTCTGTTTACAAAGAGAAACATGGTTTTGTTGTTTGGGGTTTTGGTTTGGTTTTGGGTTTTGGGGTTTGTTTTTTTCCCCTCTGGAGATGATTTAATCAGTACTTTGGTTAGTGCTATCTTCCTAAAATTAAATAATTTTGATTGAAATTTCACAGGTCATTTTTTTCTGCCTTTTTAAAGGAAATAGAACAAGGTGTTTAGCATGTAACATTCCTCAAAAAAGAGAACTTTATCCTGAGTATTTTCCACATGAGCTTTGGATTTCTTTAACTAAAAAAATGGCTTGCATTAGAAACTCCAGCTGTAAGTTAATGCATTAATCTGCTGGCGCCTGTTATGACCTTTAGACCATTAAAAGTGAGGTTTTAGTCAGTGAGTGGGTTTTATGTTTGTGCTGCAGGCTTTGGAAACTTATTTATATTGTGCACTCAGTTGCTTGCACTTGTGTTCATCAGACCATTAGCTAACTAAGCAGTGCATCAGGTCATGCAGTTCTCAGGAAACTTTGACCATGTATGCTGCAAGTCTCAGACTTTAGGCTACAGGCACAAGAGGGGTATGGTTATACTGCAGAGGTTCTTGCTGGCCAAAAGGGAATCACTATGAGGGAGCTACAGAAAGTAAGGTCACAGTAAAGACGTGGTTCAGGATGGCAGAGAAATTCTACCAGATTAAAAGCTCCATTCATTTCTGCATAAACATAGGTTCCCTGTGCCTGTGTTGCATATAGTAAGAGGTAATCTTTCTGTGTTATTCCCCTATTCCTCCTATACACAACCTTTTTTTTCCAAAAGTAGATGAAGAGAGAGAATAGGACTGAAGTGTAGTTGTTGGTGTGAAATCCTTTGTTGTGATGGGTTATGTTCACAGAAGATGTTACATCTACATTCTTTACTTATAAGATTAACAGAAGTACAATTTACCAAAATTGCTTTGAGACATGTTCATAATGCCTGTTGAGTTCTTACAGGGGAGGTTCTATGTAGGTACAAAGTACTAATACAGATTTATTGCACACCAGGTGTTTTGGATGAAATTTTGTCCCTATATAACTAAATTATCAATGGTTTATTTCTGAGAGTTTTATTAAAATCTCTAATTAAATGCATCTTCACTAATCTGAATATATTAAATATTTTGCAAATTAAAGATTAACTATTTGCTAAGAAACAGCTGAGGAGAGACAGAAAACTGTTGTTAGAAGTTTGCTATATCCCTTGCTTACTTGCACAGATGAAAAAGAATGAAACTTAGATTGTAGAAATGTAGAAGTGAATGTTTCTAATAAATTTTATACTTAGCCTTCCTTTTTTTGCTCTATTGTCAGGTGTGCTGTCAAAGATGGGTAGAAAAGATGAAAATCCGTATGCACCCTTAAATCTCCTAGCTGATTTTGCTGGGGGAGGTGTCATATGTGCACTGGGCATTATCACAGCTCTCTATGAACGTATCAAATCTGGCAAGGGGCAGATCATTGATGCAAGTATGGTAAGTTCAGTCCCAAGGAAAGTAAAGTTTCTTTGGTTTGCTTGTTTGCATGTTTCCTACTCTTAAGTCTGTAAAAGGGAGGAATTCTGAGCTTTTAAGGTTAAACTTTATAAGGTTTAAAATTGAGAACTTGGGAAAGGGAAAGAAAGCAGTCCTATAAAATGGCTATTCCTTCATGTGCAAGCAGTTTTTGCATATCATTGTTGCCATAACATCCTTATGATATGGGACACATGCTGCAGCTCTCCCCCTGTGCCATTCCCTATCTTTTTTTCCAATCTGCCTTCTTCACAAAATATTAGCTGTGTATATTTGGTGAGTAAGTTTGGTGTATGGAAATAGGCCCACAAGAAAGCTGGAGAGGGACTTTTTACAAGGGCATGTAGGGATAGGACAATGGGGAATGGCTATAAAATGAGAGGAGATTTTGACATTAGGAAGACGTTGTTTACTGTGAGGGTTCTGAGACACTGGAACAGGTTGCCCGGAGAAGCTGTGTCTGTCCCATCCCTGGCAGTGTTCAAGGCCAGGTTGGACAGGGCTACAAGCAGCTTGGTTTAGTGGAAGTTGTCCCTGCCCATGGCAGGGGGTTGGAACTAGGTGATCTTTAAGTTCTATTCCTACCCAAGCCATTCTGGAATTCTATGATTAATATCATGCCTAATAGCAAAAATGACAAACCTAATAAAGAATTACATTAGCTTTATCCAAGGTACATCTGGTTATAAATTTGTGACAGGTCATGTCTTACTGTAGCCACTGTTCCTTGAAATAGTTGCACTGCTATGGATTATTGCCAAGAAGTCAATTTCAAACACTTCGTGTTAATGTGCAATATAATGAATGAAAGGCTAAATTAACTTAATAATGAATACCATGGGGTTTTGCACTACAAGGCCACTCACTTACACAAAGAAGAAAAATTCACATTTATATTTATCCTTGAAACCTTCATTATCTGCAGGCACCTTTTCTCTCTGTCTCTCTCTGGTTTTCTTTTTAAAGAGCATTGCAATTAAAATTCGACCTCCCTCCAATGTGTTAGGGTAGAGTGAAGGCTATGATTTAGACTAAAATATAAATTTAAAAGTAATACATTATTTGAACAGAATAGCTTTGTTGAAGAAGTCTTGAAGAGAATAGCAAGAGAGCTTACTTGAAAAAGTTTTTGGCAAATTCATGGCATTCTCAGAAGCAGGCCACAGCATTATGATCTACATAAAAATCCTATGGGTTCAGTGCAAAACGGGTCTAATGTTTTTACCTTGACAATAGTTACTAGTAATTGATTGTCAAAACAAAAATCTTACCAAGTTGAATTCTGCAAACATCTGTTTTTAGTGTTCTCTCCAATAAGCTGAATAACGGATGAGTGGTTGTGTTTAGTAGATTTACAAATGATAGGCATGTGGGAAGAACTACAGGAATGTTGGACACTTGGATTAGAACTGCAAATGACCTTGTCAACTTTGAGAAATGACCTGAAGAAAATTGGCTGAAATTCATGGAGACCACTGCTCTGTAGTTCTCGTAGGCAGAAACAACTAGCTGCACAAATGCTATATGAGAACAATGGGCTAAAGTACAATCCTGAGGGTTTGTAGTAGTCACAAGCTGAACATGAGTGAACAATATCACGCTGTTGTAAGACACATACACCCTGTATTGGGATGTATAAACAGGAAGCAAAGCCAGCAAAGTTTCCATTCAACATTTCTAAGGTCAATTTTAGGAAGTCTGAGAAATGCAACAAAAGTGACCTGAGTCTAAAAACATGACCTACAAAGGAAAATTGAAGGAGTTTGCATATTTGTGAAGTGAAAGCTGTGGAGAATTGTGACAAGTATTCAAATATTTAAAAAGATACTTTTTGGAGTATCACCTTATTTTCACTATTGGTACTTCAAATCATTAGAAGAATTTGTTACAAGAAGAATCAATATAAGTCTGCTAATGTACTAATGAGATCTGTGGCTCACTGGGAGTGTAATGTGTAGTGGCTTTTTTGTGGGGGGCTTTTAAGCCCTCAAAACGTCACTTCTTCAATTTTTTCTTGTCTCGTAGATGTGGAATTTAGAGTTCTCTGCTGATGTTTCTGGTGTCCTGTGAAATGGAAGGAATATTGTCCACTCTCACGGAATGTACTTTAGCTGGCATTTTGTTACATTCCTTTCACTTGAAAAGACTTCCAGTGAGCAGTTAATGAAAACCATACATGCATCATCATCAGCAAAGACAGTTAAATAGACTGGGTTGATGAGCCTGTTGTTATATCTTAAGTTTCTTTCATGGAAGTAGATATTTTCAAAAGCAGAACACAGCATCATTTCAGCTGTCATTTCATTTTAACATTCTTTTTACTTAAAAAGCCTATTACATAAGTTGTTGCACAGTTTGGGTAGCCTGAATACATAATGACTCTGACACATGGTGGAATTTTCTATGGTAGAATAGGGAAGCTGAATTTCTGTTTTAGCAGCTTTGTGTCTTCAGGGTTACTTTTATTAAATTTTCATCTTCATGGATTGTTTTACTGACCACTTTTTTGGTTTTTTTTCCTACTTACTATAATGTCTATTTTTCTGAAGTAATCTAAAAAACTAATTATTTATTGTCTTTGAGGTTAGTAGTTTTAGATTGAGATCTGATTTTTTGTGATAGAACAATTGGTTATTTATCTTTTATTTCTAATTACTGTGCTGAAAGCTGAAAAATGGCTTGGGAGCATTCTTATGATCAGTAAAATACACACAAGGAAGTTCTCTACCTGGTGAAACTAGACTGGTACAAAAATTGGGTAGAGAGGACCAGGCCAAGGGCTAAAATTGCATCACTTATTTGCAGTGTCCAATGTTATTGTTGCCCTGTGCAAAAAGTAGATGCTGGATCCTGTGTTTCAGCTGTTTTGTCTCAGAATGAAATGCCTGGTCTGAATCGGTTCATGTTAGTTGCTGACTCTTCTCACTGACTTTAGAGGTATCACAGGTTTCTTAGAGTGGGCCTCATAGTTCCCATGTGCAGAGTAGGGCGTGGGGTGGACACTGCGATGTGATACAGTAGGCACAATTGTACGTCTGCACTGCTGCATCACACTGAAATAGAGGCATGTGAGTCAGGGCCACACTTCAGGTTCACTCCATACTCAGACACAGTGTCTTCTGCCAATGGTAAGCATCTGATTAAGTGTGACTCACCCTTTGTGAAAAGATAGCTGCAGGAGATGGTGGTGGTAACAGCTTGTGCAATAGCCCCATGGCAAGAACATTTAGCTGTTCAATCGAGGTCTGGGATTCCAGGTTTTTCTCAGCCTGGAGATACTCAAACCCAGAGCTTCTACACCCTAGAGGCATTCGTCTGTCATGAGGATAAAGATGAGGTTGATACGAATTCATTCTCAATTTTGTTTGAACTCTTTCACTCTGAAGAAGGAACAGAAGATGTGCAGAGCAGACAGGTCACCCAGTGTGGTGATGCCTCTGCATTCTTGTCCCTGCTTCAGAGACTGCTTTTAGCATGAGGGAACTATTAGGTGAAGCCCATAACTGCTTCTGTAATCACTCTGCCGTTTGGCTCAAGTGGAGTCTCCCCATGTTGTCCTTTTCATTTTTTAAAAGAAAGTGACCACATTAATGCGTATGTGTGGTGCGCCCTTGGAGGTTTGGTGCTGATGTTAAGACACCTTTATACTTGCCTCTGAATTGCAGTGGGCCTCAGGTGGAACCCATCTGTCCAGTTGTCCAACCAGGAATATTTCTGTAATCCCTATAATAGTCCAAACCACATGTGCTATTTTACTTCTAAGTGTTTCCAGGGCAAGTAGCATTGTATGTATGAAGTAGTTCTGTCAGAACCAAAATCTAATTTGCAGTTAGAGCTTATTCTGATATTATCCCCAACTATTATTTGGTCAGAACCAAAATCTAATTTGCAGTTACAGCTTATTCTGATGTTATTTCCTCCTATTATTATAAAGTAAAACCTTACTTCAGGTTTGTTTTTTTTTTGTTAATATGAGCAATGCAAGATCAGATCATTAGTAAAGCTTGTTTTGATATCCTTGCAGTTGTTTTCGAACATATAGGTGAAGGTATATGGTATTTTCTCATACAGAAGTATTTTAATTGACTTTAACATATGACAAGTAAGGCAAAAGTATTCCTGTCGTGGCAGGTACTTTGGAAAGACACCAAGTAATATATATTAAATGAAGAAGCCTTCATTCAGGCATCCTTCAAAGATTTACATGCTTTAAATTTTTGCTTAGAAAGGTAGAAACTAATAGACCTTTCCACATGAAAATGCA
Source organism: Nestor notabilis (assembly GCF_000696875.1). Lineage (NCBI taxonomy): Eukaryota > Metazoa > Chordata > Aves > Psittaciformes > Psittacidae > Nestor > Nestor notabilis. Next base: position 41,407 of record NW_009944936.1, on the reverse strand, counting down.
GTAGCTTTTTATTTTGGTCCAATCTCTGTGATTTTCTCTATGGACAATATTAAGTTAGTTTTACACAACTGAAAATGTGGGAATCAAAGTGATACTTAAAACAATACAGCTCATGTTTTCCTCTGTTCCACTGCAATGTTTCTGGCTGTATGCTGTTACTGCCTCACCTTCTCTCACAGTTTTTCTAATGCAGTTGTAAAAAAAAATGAATGCTGCTGGTGAGTAGAACTGTAGGATGTGATTTTGCTTGGAAAGACTGCTACAGGCCTGAGAATTGTTGAAAGGCTGAACAAAGTAAGTTTACATTTGGTTGTACTCCACATAGTCAAGATTTTAAAGAGTCTTCTAGTGCTGTATACATCAAACACTTACCTACTTAGAGATAACCTTATGTCTGTGTACATGCCAGCAATGAGAGTGGGAGAATAATTTTTGTTTTAACTTAGTGATGGAGATGAGCTTCCCAGTTCCCGTGGTACAAGAGAGCCATAACCTTTGATTTCCTTCCAGTTTTCTTCTAAAAATAGTGGTCTCTTTATAATCTGTAACTTCAAAGAAGTTAATGTTGAGATAAAAATTTTATACTTAAAGGACTGGTATAGGCATCTTAATTTCCAGAGATTTAGAAGGCTTGATGGCTGTCAGATTGCTTAATGTTCTGTAGCACCAAAAAGCTTGTTCCACCACCTAAAATTACGTACATTCTCTTTGTGTAGTTCTCCTTGAATTACTAATGTTTGAAAATTTGCTAAGCTAACAAACTTTGTACATTGAAAGCATGTTATCCATCTGAAGCTGCATTACTTCTTCTTACTCTCTAATTCTAGATGATTTCACATATGCAATATAAAGAGTAATTGAGAATTTTAAGAAATTAAACTGCTTACAAGAGATCTTGTCATTGAAAATCTTAAGAAAGGACAAAACTGGCAGTAGGTTTTTTGCTGTTTTGTTTTATGTAGAATTAAGGTAACATGACAACTAATTTACTGAAGCTGTTACTTTTTCCTTTGAATCTTCAAGGTAGAAGGCGTAGCATACCTAAGTTCTTTCCTGTGGAAATCACAGAACTTGGGACTTTGGAACAGACCTCGAGGTGAGAACATGCTAGATAGTGGTGCACCTTTTTATGAAACCTACAAGACCTCCGATGGAAAATTCATGGCTGTTGGTGCCATTGAGCCTCAATTCTATGAGCAGTTAATAAAGGGTAAGTAGTTTGGAGCAGTTGTTTCACATTAGCAAAGCATGATTGAATTAATTCTTTATTGATTCATGACATTGGTTATGTTGATTTCTTTGTAAAAGCCAAACTCTTCTTGAAATTGATTGGGTAGTAGTTTCCTTTAGTTGAGTCTCTTCTAGTATTTGATTTCTTTCTTTTTTCATCCCTTCTCCACCTTACCTTCACAAACTACACTTAAATTACAGGTTTTCTTCTGGAGTTACAGTAAATGTAGTCTGTAATGTGGCTGGAGCACTAAATAACTGTTTTGGAAAACCAATTTTTTCAAGGGGTTGTGAATATACTTTAAAAATGAGACCTAATTCTTTAGTATTGCATATGAAATTTCAAGCAATTTCAGGTATTTTTGATGTAATTCTTTTTAAAAAGAAAGTATTACAGTTGCTTCAGAAATGAATGTTCATTGGAAGTCATTCGTAATACTTCTTGATAGAACAGAATTTTTCTAGCAGCAAAATCAGCTTTATAAATTAATTTCCACCACACAATTTCAAGAGGGCTTTTAGTGTCTAGTTGTGGATATAATTTTTATATTTAACTGAAGACTCTTTAAGTATGAATATAAAATATGGTTTGTATGTTTGAGAAGTCAGAATGGTCATGAAACATAATTCTCTGAAGTTAACACAATTTTGCAGGTGCCTCTTTATCTCTGAACTGTTTGTGTGCTGCAAGCTTTTAATCAGATGTGCTCTTAGTTTCTTACTGATGGTTATTAATTTAAAAATAGTTTCTTCTGTTGTGCTTCTTTGGTAGATGGCTGTGCTTTCCATACCGAATTTATGAAAATACAAAAAAATTCTCAAAGAATTTTAGATTTATTCTCTTTCCATTATTCTGAATATGAAGGATATACGTTCTCAATCTAATTTTGGTTTTGCTTAATAAGTAGCAGGAATACTGACAAAGGATAAACGTAAAGTGGACGTGCCTAGTATAACAACCATTTTTGTATGTGTGCGTGGTAAACCTTTGCTCAGTGAGGATGTCAGTGGAGTAGCTCCTTATTCTTGTTCAGTCTCTGCCCACTGATTATTCCTTGAGTTGCAGCATGGATATCTTTACTGGTTTTGCCTGTGATGGAGTTCAGTTTCTTCATAGTAGCTTGTATGGGCTGATGTTTTGGATTTGTACTGAAAATCGTGCTGATAGCACACTGATGGTTTAGTTACTGCTCAGCCGTGCTTCCACAGAGCCAAGGCCTTTTCTGCTCCTCACACCAGTGAGGAGGCTGGTGGTGCACAAGATGTTGGGAGGGGACACAGCCAGGACACCTGACCCCAACTGACCCAAGGGATGTTCCACACCATATAGTGACACTATGTGACTATATTGTCTCAGTAATAAAACCAGGGGGAGGCTGGTGGGGGGACCACTATTCAGCCTGCATTTCCAGGAGATGTTGAAATTCAGGAGCATGATGAGATGAAATGAAGGTGTGGAACTGCAAAGTGGGGTATGTGATTGGTGAGCAGGATCCCAATGAGAGATCTTGTTCTATACATTATGTCTTCGTTCTCTTGCAACCTGTGGTGCTTCAAAGGTGCTTGCACATCTGTGGCTGCTTCTCTGCATAGCTTTAAAACTGTGGATGGCTGTTCAGGTGTGTAGAATATCCAAACTGGTACATGCTGATACATGAAACACACGAGCAGGCTCCTGCTGTGACTCACTGACATGTGCAGCACTATATGCTGGCCCAGATCAGATGCCCCAAGTTTGGAAGAGTCATGCTCTTGGCTGAAGAAGCTGGTCCCTCACTGCCCTGAGTATAACTTGTTTGCAAACACTGGTTCTAAGGTACTCAAATCTTGAAAACTGAAGTATAGTGGATTATTCCACACTTTGCAGTTAGTTCTTTGATTCTTCTCAAATCCCTTGAGATTTTTGTGCCTGCAGGAAATGGAGTTGGAAAGCAAAAATAAATGGTAACAAAGTAAAATAAAAGCCTGGAAGTTAGGGAATTTGGAATTCCAGTACATGCCTTCGGGGACAATGCCTGTATTAAATACAAAGGAAGTAAGAAAAGAATATATCTGCTTATTCAAATACCCATATGTTTGGCTTAAAGTCATCAAACACTGGCCTGCAGTATTCATGGCTGCAGTATTTTATACTTCTCTACAGATTAAGTTGAATAGCACTTACTTTTAAGCTACGTAAGTGGGATGGAATCTATGTTAGTTCAAAAAGAAAACAAATTCTGTTACAGTCTGGTCTTATTTGTCATTCTTCTTCTCAGTGAACTTTTGCTGGATGCTCCAGCATTCTTGTATTGATTCTGATTTCCTGTTAGTTGTTTCTCAGAAATTTAGAGCATGAAGTTGGAGCAGCAGCTCAGAATTCATCTGCCTATTCTGGGGCATGCACATTGGACAACTTTATTTTTATGTTTCAAAATATTCCTTGTGCTTACAGTGCATAGGAATGGCTTGATTTTAACAGATGAAGTTTAAAAAAGCAACATACACTCTACAGTCTTCTAAGAAAATTCTGCTTTTTGCCTTTATTTGTGTCACAACCTTTGCTTTCTTACAGTCATAAAATCATAAAACATTTTGGGTTGGAAGGGATCTTAAAGCTCATCCAGTTCCAACCCCCTGCCACGGGCAGGGACACCTTCCACTAGAGCAGGTTGCTCCAAGCCCCTGTGTCCAACCTGGCCTTGAACACTGCCAGGGATGGGGCAGCCACAGCTTCTCTGGGCACCCTGTGCCAGCCCCTCAGCACCCTCACAGGGAAGAATTTTTTTCCTAATATCTAATCTAAATCTCCCTTCTTTCAGCTTAAAGCCATTCCCCCTTGTCCTGTAACTTGTAAAAAGTCCTTGTAAATTGTCAATAATGTTTCTTTGGGTTTTTTTCTATATGTGTTTAGTTTAAAGTATCTGACCAAACTCAAGATTTTTATTTTTTTCCCCCACAATATTACATTTACAATAAGCAGTCTTTCTTCATCGTATTTTAGGTGCATATTATGAGTTGTTCATATTTTCACATAGGAAATATTTATCCCCTTCAGCAGTTACGATTGCTACCTTTCTGAAGCAATCATGTACTAAATTAGAACAGATTCTTCTTGTGGCTTAGGGATTTTTCCTTTCTGGGAGATCTATTGCAGAAATTCAATTCAGAGTTTAAGCCTTTAAGTGTTATAAGGAAGAAAAAGCTGCTTGTGAGGATTGTATTGCTCTTTCACAAACCTTAGAGGTTTTGACTTAAGCTGAGTTGTCTGTTTCAGGCATTAATTCCCTGCTTTGAAGTAGTTTTAAAATGGTATGTTCCGATTTCCACAGTTTATTTCATACTTTTTTTTTTTTTAAATCCATAATTCTGGTCAGTTTTGCTGATGAACAGTTTGGTGCTGTTCCAGATAAAATATATTCAAATGCCACTTTATGTCTCTGTCTATATTTGGAGAGTGGGTTAGTGACTCCGATATAATGAAAACACAAGGATATGAGTGCTGCAGATGTAAGAGTTGGGAGATTTAAAGATTGTGGAATTGAGAAAGGAATATGATTTCTGAACCATTTGTCATTGCTCTCAGAATTCTGGTTAGCCAAAGTGAAACTAATGTCCTTTTGGTTTCGATTTACCTCACTGGTTCCCTGCAGAATTAAGAGCCCAGTGCTGGGCCAGGCTGCAGTTAATGACATGACAAGGCAAGGAAAGTTCTTAAGAGGTCTGCAGGGGGAAACTAAGTAAGTTTGAGAAAATACAGCATCTTAGTTTGAGAAGATTATTGGCTTTGTAGATTGTGCTTGGTAGGGAAAATCAAATTTCTGCTTACCACAAATTTACAAGTTGTTTTTTTAAAAAAGGTTATGTGAGAAACTGAAGCTATATAAAATCAATATGGTAAATAATAGTTGTAGTATTAAGAGTGTATTCTGGGCTCACTGTAGACTATTTGCTGTTACCAAACATGCTGTAATCCTTTTACTTACATTAATTTTATTACTACAAAATTCAGCCGTTAAATAACTAAAATGCCTTTGAATCTTATGAAAAATCTGATGTAAGAAACATATGCTGCTAATGTTAAGTCTCAATATTTTGAAAGAGACAGAATGTGTTCCAACTGACCTGTAAATTGCTTCTGCAGGTTTCTCTTAATTTTTAGCAATATATGCTCGATGTTGCTGTAGCCAGGCTACAAAACACATGCAGAACACAGTAGATTATCTGAAGGGGGCCTACAAGGATGCTGGAGGGGGACTCTTCATCAGGGACTGTAGCGATAGGACTAAAGGTAATGGATTTAAGCTGAAACAGGGGAGCTTCAGGTTGGATATAAGGAGAAGTTCTTTACTGTGAGGGTGGTGAAGTCCTGGAACAGGTCACCCAAGGAAGTGGTAAATGCTCCATCCCTGGCAGTGTTCAAGGCCAGGTTGGACAGAGCCTTGGGTGACACGGTCTAGTGTGAGGTGTCTTTGCCCATGGCAGGGGGGTTGGAACTAGATGATCTTAAGGTCCTTTCCAACCCAAACCATTCTATGATTCTATGATTTTGTATATAATACTGCATAGTAGTAACGGTTTGATTCTATGTTATTGTGTGGTGTTAACTTGGTTAGTAAGGTGAACTTTGACAGTACTCTTTTCAAACTACTTTGATACTTCTACATTACGTGACTTCTATTTAAAAAGAAGGAAAAAAAAATTAAGAAGCACTTGAAAGATACAGGTTACATCATTATGAAGGATTTCCACATAGCTCTCCATTTTGTGATTGTAAAGTATTGTGTAATGCGTTAAAAATCTGCTAATGTACTGAATTCAGTACAACATTAAGATGAACCAAGTGGATGAACAGTTCCCTCATTACATTCCCTGAGTTACATATACAGTTAAGTTTTATTTGAATTTACTTATCATGATAAGCCTTACATACTGTACGAATACTGTAAAGGGGCCGATTAGTGCTGCTCCAAAACATTTGCAGCTGTGGTAATTAAGTATGTGGACTTGGAGTATGGCTGTGGATGTATTTGCAGCAGTGCTCTGGGCCTGATCAACCTTTTGCTGAGCTGTCATTTTCTTAAAAAGTACTTTGCTTCAGAAACTTCGAGCAGACAAAAAAACCTTCACATGGTTACTTTAACAAAAATTCACCGCTGTCTTGGAATATGCTGAAGTCAATTCCCTCTCAGAGTGAGAATTAGTTCTGTTTAGAGAGAGAGAGTAATAGCCTACACTTCATGACTATTTTTTGGGCCAAAATTAACGATTCCCATACTTGAGAATACATGATTCTGTTCAGTCATGTGGAAACAGTTTCGAAGTTACTGTGCTATGAGCATACAGTTTTGAAAAGAAAATCAAAATTAGCAAGTTAAACCAAGAAAATCCCTCTGCTAGGGGTCCTAAATAATCTGTTAAAATAGTATGGTTGAAATACTGTAAGAAACTGCTTGTTTCCATCTTACCAAAGCAGCTTTGCAGATCTATCTAATGAGCCTTTCTGTTGTCTTTCTTATGAAATGGGTGCCTAATTTTACTGCAGTTTGTCTAAGAATTTCCGTAGAAACAGAGATTTCAGTTTGTTGCATTAATAAATAACATGCAGATATATGTCAATAGAATTGTAGCATTTAAAGGAGACTTAAAGCTGTATAGTTGTAAGGAGACTTTATTTTTCAGACTCTTTTCAGTGGTGCCCAGCAATAGGACGAAGAGCAATGGCCAACATAAGGAGTTGCACCTTTACTTCTTTACTTTGGGGTGGCAGAGCACTGGCACAGGCTGCCCAGGGAGGTTGTGGAGTCTCCTCCTCTGGAGACATTCAAACCCCGCCTGGACGTGTTCCTCCTGTGTAACCTGCTCTGGGTGGCCCTGCCTTGGCTGGGGGGTTGGACTAAATGATAACCAGAGATCTCTTCCAGCCCTGATGATTCTGTGATTTTTCAAGAACAGTTATTTCAAAGCTGTACTAGGGTGGTTTGCTGGGCTTTTCCAAACAAAAATCTGTACATGAAAATCTGAACAAAAACCTTGGAAACAAGATGTGATGGCTTTACCAGATATTCTGTGTAAAAGATACTTTGCTTTTGATTATGTTGGGTGGAATATGTCATCCTGTGGTATCCCAAACAGTTCTGAGCTGTGTAATTGTTTCCTTGTTGACTCAGTCGCTCCTGCTGTGATTCTGTTCATCTGCACCACAAATGGTTAGCACAGGCTGGAAAATGAGAAGCTGTAGTGCTTAAATGCTGTCAGTTCATGCTATTTAAAGCTGAAGTCTTCAGTGGTCAATGGAAAATGAGCATATAATATTGAATTCCAGGTTCTGCATATTGTTCTATTTTGCTAGAGCATGTACAGTTAGGTTAAGCCAACTTTCCATCTGGCATGATCTTCAATATAATTGTGTAATGGGATAATGGTAGAGCTCTGTTGATGTTGGACTGGCTACTAGAAACCAAACCATAATTAATAAGCAAATAAATACTTATGAAACAATGTTTCCAATTGACGATGTTTCATGCATTGTGTGTTATTACTTATCTTATTGTGGAAAGTAAATTTGTCTCACCTAGTTCTTAAGAAAGCTATATAGCACTGTTCATCTTTAGTATTATACTTTGAAGATCAGTAATAAAATTAATTTGAAAGCATTTAGTTACACATGCTCAACCAGTATGAATAATCTTCAGCTGATCATTTTTTAGGATGGTATGAATGGTTATGAAGACTAGATTGTAAGTTTAGTGTTGTAAAGTGCACATGACTTGATAACTTGTTAAGGAGTGATCTTTACCTTGTAGTAATATTTATCCTGATACCCATAGGAATCTCTTAATAAGATACGAAAATGCTTATTCTGTCTTTGACTGTGTTCATTTTCTTGTAAACATGAACAACTGCAAGGCTGTATTCCTGAGTCTGGAGACTGGCAATTTTTCTCTGTTTCCCTTTGCAGTACCAAAGTTAAGATTTCAAAGCGTATATTCATTTTCAAAGCTATTATTTAAGAATCTTGTGCTTAACAGTGTAATTCTTAAATACTGTGATTACCTGAGGGAGACTTTGAGCCCCGAGAAGTGCATGTAGTAGAGATTATGACCAGAAGGAAGGAATTTAAAGAGCGCAAGAATGGCCATTGTCTTCCTTTGTCCTCCCCTGTATGTTTCAGCAGCTTTGTGTGTACCCCACTCAGTGATAAATAAGCTGTAGAAACAGAAGGACAGAAATTTTTTTCTGCCTATCTGCAGCTAAAGATTAGAGAAGTTTTGTGTTACCAGTTGCAAGTCAAATCATTAATCTGATACCAGATATCCAAAGATAGAGGAAAGAATGCTCAAAATTAAAAGTTTGCAGAAATCCACATTTTCCTTGCCTTTTACACAGAGCTATTGTTTTCTAAGCAGCTCCCTTTTCTTCTTGTTTGTGAAGCATTATGATGATAGTTGTTCTGTAGCATTTCTTATTTCTTAATTTAACTTCTTTCTTATCCCCTTTTCTCCCTGAAATTTCCCTGCTATGTTCATGCTCCTAAATTTCAAGTTGTGACTGACTGGACAGCCTTCAATATACCACTTCCGATTGCTGTTTGATATCATAGGCTGTTTTTATGTCTGTTTATACTATTCTCTGTTTTGAAAGTGTAGTTTAATTGCTTTTTCTCTTTGTTTCTTACCTCTTTTTTGAGACAAACCCTACAAGGAGTGATAGTAATTCTTGCATCTCTTTGAAGCAGAAGAATGAAAGAGTAGGAGTGCATAGAGCAGGATCCTTGAGAACAGAAATAGTGCTGGGAAACCGGCTGCACAGGAGAGATGTAAACTTCCCAGTGAGAGGAAGGGTGGTGCTTAGTTCAGGGAAGGACTTAGGACTTCTCTAGTTCAGGGACTTTTCAGTGCAAAGCCTGTGTGTCCATCTTCTGCTGCTGTGTCTCAGACAAGATGTGCATACCGCATACCTAGTCCATGCAGCTGATCTGGGAAGCAGAGTTCTTAAGCAGTTGGTGAGTGCAGGAACTATGGGTTTCACTTTTCCAGAAGAGCAGCAGTGGAGAGTTGGAAGCTGGGAAGTGTGCTGAAGTGGAAAGAGCAGCAAACACTGCTGCAGTCCATTTGGACCACGGGAGTCAAGAAGCAGTCAGTTAACTTGCAGGTATCTGCAGCTGAGCTGCCTCATGCACATTCAGATGGGGTGTATCCGTTACACAGCCCTCTCGTCTCTGGCACAGAAATAACCCAGTTGTGCTGGACTTCAAACACAGTAGCCTGCTGAATATCCAGCTCTGGCTGAGGTACTGGTTTCTATGAGATAGCATATTGCTGTAGACCTAGACGCATTCAGCAGACTTTTGTGTTGCTACTGCCAATTAGAGAATACAATACCTATTGTAGAAAATGTTCTCAGGACAAAATGTTATCTCTAGGCAGCTGCTACTCATGCAGTGTTTATACAAATGAGTGTTTATTATATGCACTTAGTTAAAAGGCTGTAGCTGATGCGGTTTAGTCTAATTGCTAGTAATAGAACATTTTATTCTCCCTCCCCCTTATAGGTAACCTAATAAAATTTGAAATGAGCAGAGCTAATATGCTCTGCTGTGTTGGACTGCTTGTGAAATATTAGCTTCTTGAGAAACATACCTACTTGTGAGTAGCACTTGGTAATTTATCTGAGCTATGTTACAATTAAATGTTGCTTTCCTCCTTTCAGGTCTTGGGCTAGATTCAGATAAACTTCCCAGTCAGCTGAGTTTCTCCGACTGGCCCAAAATGAAGGAAAAATTTGCATCCATATTTGCACAGAAGACACAAGCTGAGTGGTGCGATATATTTGATGGTACTGATGCCTGTGTGACTCCTGTTTTATCCTTTGATGATGTTGCCTCACATCAGCATAACAAACAAAGAAAGTCTTTTATCAAAAACGATCAGGAAGAGATAAATCCTAGACCTGCTCCTCTTCTATCAAGGACGCCTGCTGTTCCATCGTGTAAAAGAGATCCTTTTATAGGAGAACACACGAAGGAGGTACTTCTGGAATATGGATTTACTGAGCAAGAGATTGCTAAACTTTATTCTGATAAAGTAATAGAATTCAGTAAACCAAAATCTAGTTTATGATCACTGACTGTAGATCAGACAAATTTCAGACTGATACGCTCAGGTTTTTATGCATTAAAAATTGAATTATGTGACAAAAAATGTTTGCATGATACTGATTTGAAATAATTAAAGAAGGTATAGAAGTTCTAGATTTAATTGAAAACAATGGGAGCCATGTACACGTGTACCTGGGTGGTGTGCAGTCTAGAATGGTACCAGGATTGTGTTCTACACAGCTGGCTTAGTAAGCAGCTGAAAATCCTCAAAATTTTTCATTAAATATTATCTCCTGTGAAATGTTTGTTTCTTTAAATTCTTCGTTACACCGTTGCTCTGTAATACGTGTTGTAATTACATGAAGGCCCTAGTTTTCATAAAATAGAGTTATATTCTTCCTAAACAAGTGGTTGTGTTGTTTATTCATTGATTACAAGGGATCTTTCTTCCTCTTATCATATTACTTCATTTGCCATATCATGCCAAAACAGTCATTGAAATAATGCTGGTTTCTTATGTGCTGCTGCAGAGTTATTATCGTAGAGTAATTCTATTTAATAGCCTGACTACATTTTCTTAATGCAGTCTTCTCATTATATTACGTTTGGAATTTCAGTTTGCCTAGAAAATCACTTCAGAATTAAATTTGTTACTTTAAAATAGCAGCCAAGTATTAATCCTTTCTCTCTTTTTTGATGAAATGGTAGGCAACTTGGCTGCACAGGTTGTAAACAGGGGTTATTCCACAGAGGTTTTCATTTCCTTCAAAATTAAACCATCATTTGAAACAGTCTCCTTCTAGGCAAAAGAAAACATGCTTTTAAAAAGAATTAGTTATATGGCCTTAATATAGTTTTCTTTAGTCTGACATGTCAGGAATTAATATATGAGGTGATGGGGTTCTTGCTAACTTTGTCAGGGTGTTTACCTCACTGAAGATTGATTGTTCTCTGTTGCTGACAGAGACTTCAAAAGATGGGATGCACTTTGGCTCATTTTACATGTGCCATGCCAAAATTCTCAGTGTTGTTACTATAAAATCACCTTTTACATTCTACCACGTTACCACATACCTGCCTGGAAGCACAAATTGTCTAGTAGGTCCTGACAAATTCAATAGTAGCATCTTAAGTTCCCAGCTAATAATTACGCTGATGTAAATTACTGATTATTACACACCTTTACAATAAGAGTTGACAGTTTGCTTAGTCCCAGCTGCGTCTGATCACATTGGGGAACAATATAAACATTATCAAATGTTTGATAACAATGCACATAACTTTTGGCCCTAAATCACTGACGTCAGTTTAAAAGACTCATGTTAACTCCAGCACAGGTTGGATCAGCTGCCACATGCAGGTGGCTAACCTGAAAGGTACGGTCCTGGTATGTCACTACAGATTTCTTTCTTTAGGGCCTTCTCTTGGCAGGTAAGGCTGTTTAAAAATAAGCTAAGTGGTCCTGATACTTTTGTTCTCCAGAAATGAAGGAAATAATCGGTTGTACTGAGGATGGGACACAGCAGGTACACAAAAATAATCACTAGTTGCTGTTCGACAGACATCTGTTATGCTTTTTATCTGCCACTTAATACTCCAGGGCAATAGGTGGGTTCACTTATCTTCATGAAGTCCATTGAAATTCCTTTCTGGATACATACTCTAGACTTTTGCCCCCCTTTTCAATCAACAGGAAGTTGGCATTCTGGTTGGTGTTCATGTTGGTGTTAGAGAGAGATGGAGGCTCTGTATTCTTGGCATCACCGCTGTCTTACAGCAGCGAGGAGTAGCTTTGTGGCAGGCTAATCCTGTGCCTTTCCCACGTGATGTATGTTCCCATTATATGTGTGTTTCATGCTTAAACAGTAATTCCTTAGTTGTGGATAGCTGGGAGCTTTGCAGGCGCCCAAGAGCTCAGTTCTGCTCAAGTTAACATAGGCTTCCCCACCCCCTTCCTTGCATAACTTGTGATTGCAGAGCCATGAAAGTATGTGAGTCCCTCCCCCAGCACAGGCCGATCCCACCCGGCATATGATCCCGGGCTCCATGTCAGCCAGAGCGGGCAGCACCGACTCGCCGGCGCGCCGCACGTAGCCAGAGCGGTAACCTTCACAACAGAGAGTTCCTACCGCGTCCCGAGGTGGCCAAGGCTGACATGGACAGCACCAAAGAGGAGGAGGCGCTGCTGCAGTCAGTGAGGAAGGCTGGAGCCGCGGTGCCAAGGAAGCGAGCGGTGGGAAGGCTGGTCATGCACAGCATGGTGATGTTCGGGCGCGAGTTCTGCTATGCCGTGGAGGCCGCCTTCGTCACGCCGGTGCTGCTCAGTGTAGGGCTGCCCAAGAACCTCTACAGCCTGGTGTGGCTCATCAGCCCTATCCTGGGCTTCATGCTGCAGCCTGTGGTAGGTTCAGCCAGTGATCACTGCACCTGTAGCTGGGGCAGGAGGAGACCTTACATTCTGGGTCTGGGCATCACTATGCTGTTAGGCATGGCTTTGTACCTCAATGGGGACATGATGATCTCAGGTGAGTGAGGGGCATACACTGTGCTGACAGTCAAAACTCGTCCTAGCCTTTTGAATCAGAAAGAAAAGAGGGGTTCCTTTTCTCCCCTGTTAAAATTGGGAACTGTGTTGCTCAGCTGCACTGAAGGAGCTGCGGAACACTAAAATCTTTGTGTATGTTGACTCCCAACGCTGCATGTTACGTACCCTGTACATAGTGTTCTGTAGTTTGTGCATGTGATCACAGTATGCTGCATGTCGGTGTGGTGGCCTGATCAGCTCTTGTAAGTAAAGCACTGCTTAGGCCCAGAGAAGTTTTTATGAGCTTAAATCTACCTTGTTAAGTTAAGCAATCAATATTGTCTGTGTGATGAAGTACACATCCAAACTGAGTATCTTTTAATCCCTCTTTGAGATGGATGACCATTTAAAATACATATCTTTAATTCTTGGAGCACTGGCTTGACTCAGGACTATGTTTTGCTGGTGAATTACAGAAATCCACAATTCTTTGGAAACCATGTTGCACCTGGAATATGCAAAATTGAACAGGAGTGACATCCCTACATGCTGTTGTATTTCAGCTTGCGATGTAGTTCTCAAAGTCTTGATGGAAAGCTGTTGCTGTCATTATGACTTGGCAGAGGGGGGAAGTGTGTGTTTTTATGTATTGATTTATTCTCTCTTCCTGATAATCACTGGTGTTGAATATACTTGTATTCATCTGCCCAAAGAGTTACAGCCAACTCTTGGTTATCTACAACAGTGGAGGGGTGGGACAAATAGAATAAAGCAAAAAAGGACTGCAAAATGCATGTGTGCTAGGCTATCAGAGCACGCCATGGAGATGCAAAGGAGTAGGCTAAGGCTAGTGATGCTCTTGATTGTGGAGCTTGGGGTACCCTGAGCTTGTGCTGACTGAAGGAAGTAAGTCAACCTTGCACAGCTCAGCACTACAGACTCAGTTATCCCGCTTCTCTGATGGGATTCTGGTATCACTGCACAGTTTAGATTTGGAGGTACCAGGAAAGATAAAATGTGTTTTTGCAGAACATGACACTGTTGATGTGAGAATGAGGGTGTTTTTCTTTTCGTAGCTTTCATCGCTGAGAGACAAAGGCAGCAGACGTGGGCAATAATCATTACCATGCTGGGAGTAGTGCTTTTTGATTTTGCAGCTGATTTTATTGATGGCCCCATCAAAGCATATTTATTTGATGTCTGCTGTCATGAGGATAAAGAGAAAGGTCTGCATTACCACGCCCTCCTCACAGGTACTCAGATCCCTTCTTTTCCTCCCTTCCTCTCAAAGGAGGGGAAGTTAGTTGCATGGATTTTATCCTCCCTGTGTTTCTAATCTTGAATGAACGGATCATCTGATCCCGCGCTTCAGTCACGAGTCTTTTGTTGCTGAGTTTTCACTACCACAGAGAACAGCAACTTGTGATTGCTGCTACAAGAACTCCTCTGCAGAAGGCTGCAGGCATAAACTTCTACAGCAACATAACCATGATTTAAGTAAGAACAATTAATTATTCTAAAAAGTGAAGTAGTGTTTATTCATCTTATTCTGAGTTTTGTCAAGTTTTTGGTGAAGTGAAAATTAAGAGATGTAACTTGTTTCCCTGCCATAGTGCTTAACAATAACATTTTTGACTTGGAATGTGACATAGAGCAAGAGCTGCCAAACCAGAATAGTTGATTTCCTTTCTCCAGTATGTGCCTTCCTGTATAGAAATAGGAATTCTGTGTAAAATTCAGAACTTCACAACTTCCAGAAAATACATCTAACTGGTTCAGTGCAGGGGTTTGCATATGAAGTGAGAGCTTCATGTGACTTTATACATGTTTGAAATACTGCTAGATTACAGAAGGAAACCACCTGCACTATGTCTGTGTTGAGAAGATGCACAGGGAAGACACATAAGTCTGTGTGCCTGTAATGTGAACCAGGAGGCACTTGCAGCCATGTCTTAAGAGCAGTCACTGTAAAAGGAGTAGACAAAAAGCAGACCGGATGAGAAGTCATGCAATCTGTGTTGATGAAGATTTTTGTGGCTATTGAGCCAAACCAAGAGCAGAGGCATGTAGATTCAGTGGCAGTTACTCTAGTTGAGGAGGGCGGTATAGTAGCTATTGACAAAACACCAACACTGGACATTTAAAATAGCTGTGTCCAGGAACATAGATTATAAGAGAACCTTAAATCCACATGGAATCAAATAAGTATTATCCACTGGAAACTGACAGATGAGATTTTTAACAATCACCTGTTTGGACAGAGAGGGGAGTCAGTCTCTATGTACACTCTTGCCTTCAGCAGAACTCTGGTTGCAATTTTTACTTGGATGGTATGAAAAAGGCTTGATTTCCACATTTGCAGCCACAGATCTAGCTGTTTCATTTGTATACTGAGCTGTGAAAAGGGATATGGGACAAATAACGTCAGAAAAGACTGGAACAGATTGCATTATTTGGTCCAGCACCCTGTGCCCTCTACCCTATGGGTAATTACCTGGCCTGTTCTCGAAATCTTCCCTCAAGGAGGGTTCTGCAGCCCTCCCAAGGCAGTCAGTTCCAGCACTTCACTGGCCTGTTGTTAGAGAGTTATCTCTAAAATCTAATCTTAATAACCATTCCCTACAATTTACGTTTATCATTCCTTGTTCTACCCCTACTAGACACAGACAGCAATCTTCCTATTTCTTTTCTAGCTTTCATTTTAGCTATTATTTTGTTTCCCTGATTTAGTTTCTTCTTTTTGTACTACGTATTTCCAAGATACTGCTCTCCAATTTGTCTTCAGTTTAAAGTTTGAACATGAAACTCTGTAGCTTTGCAGTTGTGAAACTTATGACCACTGAGACATGGAAGGAAGAGCACACATATCCAACACACAACTCTCAGACTGCATTCCAATGTCACAATTACTTTTTGTCAAAACAGCACGCAAAGACAGCCTCAAACGTCAAACATTCACTCTGTGCAGGCACGTAGCACAGGTTTCCTTCAAAAAGTTGTTCACAGCTTAATTGTTCTTCATGAAAACAGGCAAAGACACAGTCCCCTGTAAAATGCAGTAGGACACAATGAAGGGCCGTAATCACATCCAAGAGGGAGAAAAGTACAGAAAGCCCAGAATGAAATCAAAATCCCAGGTTTTGTAGGTGAAGCAAATGTAGGTCCTGTTGCTTTTTGTTAGACAGAATGGTTCTGCCATATGTTGTTTTCAGTTCTCCTAAGCAGAACAGAAATACTTCCAAGTAAGTCCTTCAAATGCTTCTACCCTGCTTAACTTCCATGACCTGCAAAAGCCACCTGGTTAACAGGGTGTCACAACTCTACAGAGCTGTTTCCCTTCCAGAGCTCCATTCTGTATGGAACAGTGTGCACTTCCTTGTGCTTCTGAAACTGTGTGAGCACTAAGAACAAAGAGAAGAAATCGTGAAAACAATCAGACTGAGTGCTGGTTTTGTTAAGACACAAGGCAGCATTCTCATTTTACCTTTTATTCTAACTTTTCTGAGAAAATCAGTAAATGGAATTACACATTTGTATTTTATTCTTTTTGTTTTCTGCATGGTGAGGTACTTGGATTTTGATAACTAAAAAACAATGCTTTTGGTTTCATTTCCTTTAAGAAACAGTCACATGGAAAGAGTAATTCTGTTTAGATTCACCTCTATAAAAGACATTTTACAAAGTCTAAACTATAGATAGCTTTGATATAATTTTAAAATGTTTGGGTTTTTCATGGACTTTTTTAACACAAATTTCAGTAGAATTTTATGAACTCACTGTTTCAAAGAAAATAAAACTTTGAAGAGTCAAGAAAAGAGATTGAAGTCCATGTTGCTGTATCTTAGGGCATTTTTTGGAGAGTTCTGTGCTCCAGAGCTAAGGAGATTTCTCAAGAGATGTGTGGTAATTACATCATGTATGTGATTAGCTCAGTATTCCTATTTCTTGTGATTAATATCTGAAGCCATTTCTAGTGGGGGTCACATATTGAGGGTATTGTGTACTATTTGTTTATTTTATGAACACCAGTGGACCTTTTTTCTCCTTTTTTCCCACCCGCACAGGTTTGGGAGGAGCCCTGGGTTACCTGACAGGTGCTGTGGACTGGGGTCAAATTATGCTAGGATATTCCTTGACATCGGAGTTCCAGGTCATTTTCTTCTTCGCAGCCTTGGTTTTCCTAATCTGCCTTGCTGTACATCTGCGCAGTATTCCAGAAGTTCCGCTCAGATATGAAAATGAAGAATCAAAGTTCTTGCTGGAAGTGACTGAGTCCTATAAATATAACTCCATAGAGGGAGAAATCAAGAATGGTTACTTAAAATCAACATGTACTGAAATAAAGGCTGAAGCTGAACCAGGGAAATGTGCTGTGGTATCACATACGGAGGTAAGTGCAGAGGTGATTTTGTAATCCATATCATTATATCTAATTTAAATCAATACACTGACTATTTTTTCACACACACATAAAAATCATCCTCCATCAGGATACCGGATCAGAATAAAGCCTGCTTTCTTTTCTCTTTATATATTTTATATACATATATATATATTATATATATATGAAGTATTTCCAGCAAGAGGTACAAGACAGGCTAGTCCTGATGCTTTGAACAATTGGTTGGGCTAAGGGAGAACCAGGTTCAGGTTTCTGCTTTGTTTCAGTGTCACTCATGAATTTTGTGAAAAGAATCTTTGTCCTTTAGATCTGACAGAATTAATGTCAAATTGTGGACAAAGACTAAAGACCATTAATCTTTGGTATAAATCTGTAACTGCCACTGAAGTCCACACGCTTTCACACGTAGTACATGTGAAGTGTTTGTTCCCTGGTCTAGCAAATGGATTTGCTGCTGCCTAACGCTTCATTGAGGATTTATTGACAGTAATTTGTCAGTATTGTGTTTAAAATTGCCACTTCTACAGCAATGCTACCTCACTTCGAGAGGTTTAGTTTTACTGTAAAGTTGTGCTGTAGGTGTGTCTTTGGCAGAACTTTTGGGTGGAAGAGAATAGTGAGTGCTTTCAGATCATCACTGTTACTTGATTCTGCTGCGTTTTTATGAGAGATTGCTTCAATCTAAGGCAGCTAGGAAAAGGTGAATCTACCCCAAAAATACCTGGAAAGAACACTTCGAGAATGGTCTTGGGAACAGACGATAGTTTTTACTGTTTTGTTGATGACTTTTAGTGCTAGGAATCCTCACTGGCTTCTATAAGTGATGAAACAGTTGCTTGTTGTTTTAATTTTACTTCTGATCGCTTGACCTCACGTATATCTATCCCTGACAGGTCTTGATAAATTGGGTAAAAAATACTGAGAATGTGCAGATGGTTATAAGTCAGAAACCTAAACTTGAGTTTTAGCCTCAAATAAAAGGGATTTATTACCTGTTACTATTTATCATTTGTATTATAAGAACACTTGGTTTTCCTAACCCAAAGGAAAATACTTCACCAGATACGACACAAAGGTAGAATAAGACATGAACACTGCCTGGTGAGAATGACACACAAACACAGAGAGGGCAGACAGCAAAGCAACAGTTTGTGGGGAGAACATGGCTAGCACACTGCGATGCTGTCCCTATTTCCCCACCATAGGCCACCTTGAGCATCCTCCACCAGCACTGCTCTCTCTGAGCACCCTCCAAATTGTCAGAGAAACTGAGTGTCATTGACTGCTTGGCCCATGTGGGCTCTAGAGAAGGGAAGGTAAATGATGAAGAGAGAGCAGATATACTGGAAGGGAGGAGCCTCTACCTTGGAAAGAACTAATCAGGAACATCTGACACCCAAGGTAAGGTGTCCACTGTGGCAAGCTTGTGCCACTGCACTCGTCTCTGTATTCTTAGCTGGGCAGACTGAGAGAGGCTCGAAGTGCTTTGATATCTCATGTTCCTTTGATGTGCCTGGGCATATTCATATTCTAGACGTTCACTGGCTTAATGATCTGTCTCCTGTGGCACATGTTTTGTGAGTTAATTCATTACTATAATTGCTTCCTTGAAGAAATGGTTTGGCTTCCTGTTTTTCTATGTCTCTTTTTTTTGCTGCAGGCATCATGGCCCTATATTGTCTAAATTAAGGGCTGTGCTCTTACATGCTAATGGAGCTATTAACTGTAATTAGCATGATTATTAGTGAGATTTGACCTGTTACAGTATGAACAGACATCCAAAGTGATTAGACTTTTGTTTTTTGGTATGGTACCAAATTACTCAGGATCTACTGCCATAAAAGCCAAGTTACATTGATTCCTCTGTATCCCTTAGAAACCATCTTAGGCCTTGAGCTGTAGTGATTTTATAGAGAAAATGAGTTGGTATTGTGAGCTTTTGCAGGATAAGGTACTTAAATGGAGCCAAACTTCAGCATGCCATTTAAATTAGTGTGGGCTTTTTGGGTTGGTGTGTACTGAATATGTGCATTAAACTTTTCAGTTTCCGTTTCTACTCTAAAACACCTAAACAGAAAGCAAGCATTCCACCTAGCTGTCAAATTATTGTTTGTAATTACAGCAGTATCCTTTTCTAGTTCCCCATCCTTACCACAACACTTTGATTGGAAAGGCTGTTATAAAGAACTGTGTGGAAAAGCTGAATGAATTAAATAAGCCAAGTCAAATGATAGTAATTATCTTTGAAATAACACTAACGAGTCAACATGGAATTTTTTTCTTTTGGTTGTTTTTTTACAAATGTAGAACTATAGAAAGCTTACTTGGTTTAAAACAGACAGTGATGCCAAGAGAAATTCCAAGGAACTTGGACAATATGCTGTTCAAGGTGAAAGTCAGCAACTTTCTGTGAGAATTAAAAACCTCCCGCTGGAGCAACGTATTTTCCAACTTTGTATGTGCTGATTATTCATAGAGTAGCTCACAGCATAACCTAGTTCAAAGGAGAGCAGAATTGTGAAAAGTAAGTAGAACATTGATGGAAGGAATGAAAAAAATGCCATTATCTTACAGCAAATTGAAGACAAAATTCATCTTTCCAGTAATGAACATAACTTTTACAATACTTTCACATTTCCCTTACCATCTCTCCCTACACTTTTGCGTCCAAACATCACTAAAGGAAATTGGAAGTGTTCCATCATGCACAGATAATATCATTTTTTTTCTTTAAAAGCAAAGAGGAGCCATGCAGGAGCTTTAGAGCACTAAGAATTATATGTCACAAATGCCTGACATCAAGCACACCTTCAGTATTAAAAAAAATGAAGTGATACAAGTTATCTGATGAATATGACTGGAAAAGAAACTGAGAGAGGACTTTGGGCACAGGATGCAGACAAAGAGGAGGGAGATAAATAGGGACATTAAAAGTGATGAGATACTTTGTTTTTCCCCATCAGTGAGATTTGTTAACGAGCACTGATAACGTTATGATTTTGAAATTACTTATTTCTTCTGTGGGATGAGGAGGTATCCAAGTGCTGGACCTCATGTTCTCTGGGAACTAGGATTTTGAGCAGTGCTGCATCTCCTGTGGTGTATCACAGTCTCTCTCTGCTTCATGGAGGGGAGGACAGGACATAGTGGAAATCTCATGATGTGCCAGAATAGGTGAAGTTTTCTGGGCAGCAGAATGGGAACAAAGTCTCAGAAATACCGTATTCCATGACACATACTTTTTAATTCTCAGGAAGTATTTTGAGTTTCATTTTTAATGTGGCAACTTTACATTCAATGTAAAGTTGATGGTCTCCATATTTGCATTTCTGGCTTCATTTTGTTTGGCTGGTTTTGTTTTGCTTTGGGTTTGTTTTGGCAGAAATTTTTCACTTGGTTCTACAGATAAATAATAATCCCACTGAGTATCCTACAGCAAGAAATGTTACATCCTTGCTGATACGCTCCAGCTCTCTCAGAGTCTTTGCAAATTGTTCAGATGAATTTACTAGGCAAGGGCTCTACAAATCAAATTTATATTGAAGGACTTTCAGTATCCAAGCAACTCTTCCTAGCAGAGAATAAAAAACTTTGGAAGTTTAGCAATGAAAAGATGGCAAGGCCTTCTTCATTTGCTGTCAGCTATTTTATTAGCCTTCAGAGCAATAATACAGTATTATTGTTAAATATTTGCTTTTAGAATCAAAGGCGGATGACCCTTAAATCACTCTCGAAGACACTTTTAAACATGCCACCCCACTATCGCTGTCTGTGTGTGAGCCATCTCTTTGGATGGATGGCTTTCCTGTCCAACATGCTCTTCTTCACGGATTTCATGGGACAGGTAAACATGCAAAATCCTCTCATTTCTCATGCATCTTAGTATCTTCTACTCCACCAAAAGGAAATGAGACACTGTTATAAAGCTGAGGAAGTGGCAGTGGTGGCAGATCCAGTATCTGGATGGCTTAACAAGAGTTTTGTGAAACAGCTAATTGATCTCAGACCCCGCATTCTGAACCAGTCTGTTGGATCTTTGAGGAGGACCTTCTAGCGTTTGTAAAGCTATTTGTGTTTATTTAACTGTTCCAAATGAGCTGTTCCAAACACATCCATTCTCTGCTTTGGCTTTGGAGCTGCTCCCAGACGGGCAGGTTTCCTAACCAAAGTACTGCTGATGTTGCTTGCGTGTAGCCAGCCTTGTCCTGGGCACTGTGGGCACAGCGCTGTTCACGCGCACTGCAGCCTCCCTCACCTCAGGCTCTGGTAGCAGCTCTTCGCACACAGTAAGCTGCTTTGTACCTCAAACCTCTCGCCTCCTTCAATTTGGCTGCCCCTGGCACATATCCTTAAATCTTCCCCTGAGGCCCCTCTGCCAGCAATTATTTGCCTTCCTGATACCCAATGCTCCCTTTCCTGCAGCATTCCCAGGCAGCAGGACTGTATGTCCCTGTCAGTGATTCTTGCCTGTATGACCCTGTCTGCCTCCTTTCTTCCAGTGTACAAATATGTTCCTGGCACAAATCTTCTCATTGCGCTTCCTTTTTTTAACTGTGCTTTCCACACAGTATTCCCATTTTATTGCCTTTTTTTTTGTCTCTGTAGGCAAGAGGAAAGCTTGTTGGTTTTTGTTTTGTTTCGTGTTTTCCTGCAGTGCATATGAACCACTGAAAGAAAAAGTTTTGCTTGCCGAGATAAGGAACTGAATAAGACAATTACTGGGTAGAAAAACTAGTGTGTTAGGGTAAGCCTAAAAGAGAAAACAAAAAAAACCTAATTATAGATAAATTAGGGAAAGGCTAAGGCAGTGTCGTGGTACTTAGCTACAACTAAAACATTGGTATGTTATCAGCATTGTTCCTAGACTAAAGCTGAAACACAGCACCGCACCTTCTAAGAAGGAGAAAAATAACTGTTACAGCTGAACCCAGGACAGGCAAGGAGGCAGAATTGGAGAAAGAAGAGTGGGAAATGAGACAGCCAAAGGAAAAAGAGCAGATGGACTAGTCTAGAGCAGACAGTTCAGGAAAATGCAAAGAATAAGAAATGAGAAGCCTGGGATGTGACAATCTGGGAGAAATCAATGTGAAACCTGGAGAGCTGTGAAGGGATGGTTAAGGCATTGATTAATTGATTTCTTGGGTGCTAATTATCTCACCTACCAGGGATGAGGCCCCGCACTGACCACCCTGTTCCCTTAAGAAGGAGGTACTATACACATGCAGTCATCCTTGCCTTCTGTGATCTTTGTGGTCTCTTTCAGGTTGTATACCACGGTAGTCCTTATGCACCCCGTAACTCCACGCTTTACCTTTCCTACAGAAAAGGAGTAGAGATGGGATGCTGGGGGCTGTGCATCAATGCAATTTCTTCATCAGCCTATTCTTGTAAGTACCCAGCAATGCACTCCAACACTGTGTTTTGAAATAATGTTTAAACTGTTTGTTATTTGCCATTGTTTAAAAAAATAATGTGATGCCAAATTAACTGTTTTTTTCCCCACATTAAAAATTTGAGAAGCATTGTTAGAAACTCATATCTTAACATGGTTCACGATCTTGTGATGAGTGGTCACTTTGGGAATAAGGCATTGTTCTGCATGTTCAGACCCTGAATACTGAAAGTCACTTGGAAGTTAAATGCCAGACTAAAATGGATGCTGTGGGCATTATTCTGAGATGCTCTGGCACCTAGTAGTGCTGTAGCTGTAGGTTCTTGAAGGCCCTTCTGGTGGCCTCTCCCCATCTGCATTCCTCATAAAATAAGTCTTTCAGAATGCAGTAGAAGTTCTTGCCAGAAGCATGAACCTTGGTCTTCAAAATTATGTGTAAACACACTAGCACAGTTCCCCAGATAGATTTCACTGCAGCTCTTACGAACGATTAAACTTGCGATCCGAAAACTCAATTGAGTAGCATTTAGGGGGCTGAACTGAGCATTTAAAAGAGGCTTCAGGGAAATCTTTTTGCCTTTGGAGCCTAACTGCAGGCATTTCTGTAGCGTCTTTCTCAGGTCAGACAGAGTTTGATGCCAAATGTGCACATTACTGTCAAACAGCGGAAATGTCTGAGGTTGTCAATGAGCGCTGTTATTCCAGAATGGTTGTTAACCACTTCTCTGGAGTTGGCTGTGTCAGAATAAGACTATCCCCAGAGTGAGCAAGTATTCTTTGGCAAGTTTATACCTACAGTAATTTAAGGCAACTTCCAGAATGAGTAAGATTATCTCCTTCGTTGCATTTTACAAAATAAAACCCCTTAAAGGAACTCCCTGATTAAATACGACCTGTTTTGTTTTATCAGTATTTTCACTTTCTTTTCACAGACATACAGAAAATCCTCCTGCCACACCTAGGACTAAAGGGACTTTATTTCATCGGATACCTACTTTTTGGATTGGGTACTGGATTAATTGGCTTGTTTCCCTATGTCTATTCCACTCTGGCTCTCTGTTCCCTCTTTGGCATCATGTCCAGCACTCTATATACAGTGCCGTTCCACCTCATTGCAGAGTATCACAGGGAAGAAGAGGTGAGTTCAATCTCTAAGGAAGGATAAGTTTATATGTGTCTGGGTCTGTTTAGTCTATTCTGGGAGAAAACAGGATTGAACTGGTGAGCAGCATTTCATTTTAATTTAAAACTATTTATGATGACACACGTTACGAATGGAAAGTTTCTGACAGAGAGAGGTAAAGCCCCAGCTCCAAAATCTCTAAACAGTCCTACAGTGAGACAAATCATTATGTATCATCAGAACTGAAACAAAGCCAATCATAGTATGAATTCAGGCAGCTGACAAGGCTCCACTTGTGCTGCCTTCAAGTGCTACCTTTCTTACATCCCTCCTTCCAGCTGTATCAGTTGAGGAGGTGACTTCTGAGTTCGTATGGTTAATAACCACACTGTAAAGGCTGGAAGCATTTTTAGTTAACTGCAAAGTGTTACAAAAGCTGTTAGCTAATGAAGATATGAAATTCAAGCACAGTTTCATATAGTTCAGTATTAAATTATATACCACATTCTCATCATCTCTCTAAATGTCAGGGACTGGTTTTTGGTCCTCCACAGCATGAAATACAGTTTCCAAGGAAAATCTGGAAAAGCTTGCATTCCTTATATCATGTTTCTGGGCACAGCAGGATCTTCACTTCTTGTAACGTTTTGAGCTCTTTAATGGAAAAGTTCTTTCAAGTCTCTTACGTTATAGCGAGAAAGCTGGAAACAAGAAGGATTAAGGAGAGTTGGGACAACTTAGGTAAAGTTCTCATTCTGTCTGGGGACATTCAAAGAAATGAATAAAGAAAATGTTGAACTGTTGAAAAACAACATAGGAACAGCTGAGATCAGCACAGGGCTAGATCAAGTCCTTGAGAACATGTCCTGCTGTTCTGCACAACTTCTAAGCATCACCATCTGAATGATGAATACAAGAAAACTCTTAATTATTCTATTAAATCCTAGGAAGATGTCTCAAAGTGATTAGATATTGCATAGATCTGATTCCTAAGTTTTCAGTTAATTTCTCTGCTCCTTCCAACAGAGAATGATATGATGAAGAGTTTTAGAAGGATATGACAAAGGACAGACAATGAAATGCAGTTTAGGGTGGGATCACAATCCTAACCTCGGGCAGCCAACTCAGAGAGAGGGAATAAAGGCAAAATTCTGATTCAGAGCTGTTCCAAGACAGAAGTGAAATAAAACATGCTGAAGTCTGGATGGACTTCATATTTAATAGGCTAATATATTCAAATGTTTCTTGTAAGACAACCAATTGGTCCTTATCTGGTGTATGATATTTGCTATGCCATATGTTAAATGATATATAATTCTGTGTTAGACCTGATATTAACAGAATTACGTTTAGCTCAAATTATGTGTAATGTACAAGATGATAGAAAAAATAAAGAGGCAACGTTAAGTGCAAGACTGCATTCATTTACACACACATACACTGTATTTGGAACCATTGGCACCTGGGAGCGCTGGGCACAGCCCAGAAAAATAGGAATAATTGACGAAAAAAAGTGTCTGAAACTGGAAATATTTCAGGTGAAAGGACTGTATCATTCCAAAACAAAGAGCAGACATTTTCTGTCACTATGCATTCTACCAAAGTAATGTGCTGGGTTGTTAAATGATGACATTTCAGATCCTATTCCATGCTGCTATTCCGTAGGACCCAAATTCAATTTTGTCTACTAGATTTGGAAGAGGCTGTGTTCAGTATTTTTGAGCTTTGTGTGGTAACAGCTAAAAGGCAATGTAATAGGTGTTGTGAAAAGCAAAAAAGCATCTTAATGGTCAAGAGTATTTGGATACCAGAAGACATAATAAATTAAGCTTTTTGGTCTGCTATGTTTGTCATAGCAGATATATAGATAATCAGTAGTTAATAATGGTCTTTGATAGTGCAGAAGTATCCTAGTCTGGATATTAATTTTCAAATTAATATCCCCCACACACACTCATAAGATTACATTTGGATTTTAGTACTGAAATCCTTTATGTGCTTTGAGCTGTAACTTGAGAGCACAGTGCTCCATTATAATGAATTATGTGCTATATATGTGTGGGACATGGTATGGCCCATCTTAGCACCCCTTTGAGGCTCTCCTTCAACTATGAGAGCTGGAGCTAAATTATACTTAATGGGCTGTCCTCTACTGTGAAATGTCAGTTTTCCAGAGCTCAAATAGACCTGAGCTTGAAGGAAATGGCTAATTTTAATTGCTTGAGAGAAGGGATAGAGGGAAAAATTGCAGATGGGAGAAATGGGACAATTTGGGGAGAGCTTGGAAAACTCATTTTCACTTGTAATATCTCTGAATTCTGTAAACTCTGTGGGACAAGCAGAAAGAACAGAAGGGAAGCAGAGAACTATTGGCTTGTCTTGCTCCACCTCAGGGTTGTGACAGTGCATTGGCTGAGAGCTGCGAGTTGTCAGCACCGCCCCATTTCACTGGGTTTTGTTTTGTGCTTGTTTGCAGAGCCTGAAGCTGCAGGACGGGGAGCAAGCTGGACAGCACGGGCGAGGGAAGGGCATTGACTGTGCTGCTCTCACCTCCATGGTCCAGCTGGCCCAGATCATCCTCGGTGTATGCCTGGGGCTCTTGGTCAGTGTTGCCGGCAGCACCGTCACTGTGATTTCAGCATCTGCGGTGGCACTGATCGGCTGCTGCTTTGTTGCATTTTGTGTACACTACGTGGAGTAGGAGTGTGTGAAGTGATTGGAAGGAAGCTCCCCAGGGGAGCGTTCTTTTTCTGTGTCAGTAGCACTGGTGCTGTTGCCGTGCTGATACTGCTGCACGTCCTCCTCACTTACCTCCTTGGAGCGGTTGCAATTCCAGAGCTTTACTAAACGGAGACTTGATAAAACTGATTGCTTAATGCCTCAGATTTAAATCTTATGTATTTTGACTGCTTTGTTACTTCATTCCTGCCGACCTCAGTGTATGAACATACTATTACACGTGACAGTGTGTGCCCATGGTAACTCAATGCCCTACATGAGAAGTCATTACAAAACTCCTCATTACCAGTTTGTGGAATTTAATAAAGTATGTCATAAGCTGAAAAAGTAATAGAAATGGACAGTTAGGAAGAAAGTTGTTATTTATCTTGTTTTTCAAGTATCTTAAGTTCGGGGATATTCCTTCTGGTAGTCAAAAGCTGCAGGAGGATCAAACAGCGGCCATGCAGGATGCAATTGTGTTATGATTAGTAGTAATGTTAGTAGTAAAGATCAGTTAGTTCCCAGCTACTGTCAAAAGCAGATTTGAATGTTCAAGGTGACTGGAATATAAAAAGATTGAAGCCTATTTTTTAAAAACACAACTGTGAAGTAACTATTTTATGCTGGATCCTGCTGCTTCTGCATAAATGAAAGTACTGATGGAGCTTGTCATGAACGTCTGCCCAAGACTGGTCTTCAAATCCATGTGTAGGCACCTAAACAATCCATCTATGGGAAACAGGTGCTGTTTCTTCCTTCTTAAAAAGCTGGCTTCTTGACTTTGATACTGTAATTGAAAAAATAAACTTGGCCAAAATAAGAATTTTGTGAATGGTTGTAAGCCACATAAATCTTGACTTTGGATATGACAGTATTTACCTTAAAAATAACCTCTCTCTTTTCTCTATTTTCCTTTGTGCTTCTAGCTTCGAGTGAAATGGCATTTGCTCTTTACAGAATATTGTAAATAAATTCAGTTTAGCAAAGCATTATCAGAAATTATTGTACAGTAAATACTTAAGTCCAATTATTTGTATTTAATTGCATATGAAGCTTCATTCTTAGTTTTATAATATTGCCAGAGTTTTGAAAATCCTGTGTTTGTGAAAGCGATATGCTGTATTTATCCTGTGCTCTCTCTGTCCTCAAAACTGTCATATCCATTTGCTATGTTATATGCTAACCCATGTGAAGCCACCTGCTAATGCAATATTGTTAATGAATGGTGACGCAGAAAGACTGTTTCCAGGTATGATGTTTGTTTGGGTTTTTTACATGTTGCACTTGTATAATCAACACTGTTCAGTCAAATGCACTGTTGAGATGATCAGCTCTGAGAAGCCCTGCATGATACAGACTGACAACATCACAAATAAATGTCTAGATTTGCGCATGAAGTGCCTCGGCAGAGATGCACCAGCTTCATCCTTTTTCTGTGTTTTCAAGAGCAGAGCGAGTCATTTATTCTAAGGAAAAAAATTTCCCCTAGATAAACTCTTATTAATTATAACAAGCTTATGGAAGCTCCACCTGCCTTTTCCCGATAATGATTGTGTCTCCACTGTCAGTGCACGGCAAACCTTATGATTCTTCACAGCTCCTTTAACCTGCCTTATGAAGAAGCTATGTTTTATGGTTTCTTTAATTTTATGGCTCTTCACGAACCCATCTAATGTCACACCCGTGGAAGAGAAAAGCTTGGAAGAGTCTGAGGCTCTGCACTGTGCTTGGAACACTTTGTAGGTGCTGATATGGCTGGAGCACAACCATGACAAACACAAGAAGGTCAGAAAGATCTTGTCAATTCACTTTATGCCATTGTTAACTCACTAACTTCCATTAACTCAGTACCTCCTGGGAGAAGGAATTTTTAAGGGAAGAGAGAGGCTTTTGTGGAGCCATAAAAATAGAGAAAAGAGGAGGTGATCTTGTTTTATGGGACTGCAGGACTTGAAGCACCTATGTTTAAATAAAATTTGTTGAATTTCAGTTCATGCCTATTGCCTCTTGTCCATTCCCTGGACAACACTGAGAAGAGCCGGGTTCTCTCTTTTTTAACCTCCACCCCCATCACCTATTTACACACATTGATAAGATCCCCCTGAGCTTTCTCAGCTGCAGGCTGAACAAACCCAGCACTGTCAGTCTCTCCTTGCACAGCAGATGATCCAAGCCCTCCACTGTGTAAATCCATTCTAGAAGAGCTGAGGTCATAAAGCTCCAATTGCAGTGTAAGGCTGGGAAAGGAACTTTGCAATGTTTACCTATGTCTTTGTCAATATTTTCTTTGGGGTTTAATGCCATCAGAACATTAAAATTTGAATGGTCAGTGCTATCTCTGCTGTCTTACACAAGGAGAAAGCTGGCATTGATTCAGGCCCACCGAGTGACTGTGGATCTGTAGCAACATAACAATAACTGTGAACCTGCAGGGAGAAAAGAGACGTGACCATCATATGTACCAATACTTTTATTTACAGATTTATTCAGAGAGAACTGTCTCAGGAAGTCATATTATCACCTTTCTTATGATGTCTCTTTTTAAAATTCACTGCATGCTACAGAAGACAGAAGTCAGTTTTCCTTTGGAAATCTCTCCATAAAAACATCCTATACTTGTTTATAAGACTTAAAAAGAATATATTTCTTAATTGGTCTTTGTCAAGAATAGAAAGCAGACAAAAAACTAGGTACAGTTTAAAAAACTGTTTACAACAGAATAAATATGGTGGTGTACATTCTGAAGTCTAAAATGTATTTCAGGTGTTCCTGAAAAAAAATCTAAAATGTTACTGATTGATGAGAAGGGATAAAATAAGTATTTCTTTCAACAACAGAAATGTTAAAAATATTAAAGGCATTGAAGAACTGTACTGTACTGCTACTAATTTAAGAAGTTCTGCCTTTTCTGCCCTTTTACACTAGTTCAGGACTTACGCTATCAATATGATCAGTTGTTGTACTTATTATCAGCTTTTATTGCAGTGAGTTTTGAAGTCAGAAGTAACCTGGGTCTTACCTTTCTTACCTGGTTTTATTTTCAAATACATCAAGTAAATAAGGATCTTCTCTATATCATATTTATGCAAATAATACATTTAGATGAAGACAAGATGTCTTGAAATAACCAGTCCCTTCTTCCTCCCACTTTAACTGGTCATGGCTGAATGAAACAAGGCAGAAAACAAGTCTAACACTTTCCTTTTTGTTTCTCCTATGAATGCCTCCTGCTTATTCACATTTATCAAGCACGCATATCATACAAGCATACCCTTCAAGAAGTTTCAATTCTCTTGTTTAGAGACTTGCAGTATTAGTAACATCACAATTGAGAAGAGGATTGTAGCTTGTTTGGGGTTTTTTCAATGTTCATTCTGTCTTTCACAGATCTCATTAAGTTTCTTTGACTTTGTTGAAAACAAGCAACTCAGGTGGTTTCTGGGGGACTCTTTTCTTCCAGATAAACTACACAAGTCAGGATGAACTGCAAATGTCTTTGCCTTGGCAGAACTCTCAGCTTTAGCATTGGTGCCCACGAATCAGTACCAGTTCCTGCAGCATGACAGCAGATGGGGAGAGTGGTGTAAGTGGGAGGAGATACGCAGTGACGACATTTGATATTTCTCAAGTATAGGAGGATTGCTTCATGGAGGAAAAGGGTGGAAGTATCTGCTGTAAAATGTCTTCAAATTATTTTTGACATGATAAAGCTATAAAAAATTATCTATAAACCAAAACCTTTCCCACTAAGTTTCCAGAGTTCATTTCTCATCCCCTAGCTGCTCCTTCTTTGTTTATTTAAACAGTAAGTGTTTGGGTACACTTGATCAAGACTAAACTGTGAAAAGCAGTTTGTAATTCTGCTGCCTTCTACAGTGTATTCAGTTTCGTGCATTGCTCCTTTAGGTATGCGAGGTGTGTTAAGCAGTTGTATCTCCTGAAGTTTCTTCTTGGAAATGAACTTTTACCTTCCCGTGTATTAGTATTTTACCTGTGTATTAAAGATAATGACTTCACATAGTGCAGAGACATCAAACCAGAGGGTATTGCCTTGTGTTGCTCCAGGTAAGTACTTGCAGTAGTGCTTGGGAAAACAAAATTCAGTGCTTTCCAGTCTGGATTGCACAGTACACTGAGATAAGCAGGCCCTGCCTGTTATTTCCAAGGAGAGAGTCTGTGACCTCTTTTTGAAAGGGTAATTGTCAAAGCCTATGTCTGCTCCAAGGAGGAGAGGGAATGGGGCTGCTGTTCTAAGGATCAAGTACTTTTCTCACCGAAGTCTGGGTGCTTGGTTGCCCCCCAGTGTTCAATGACATTATAGCACTTCTCCAGGGCGTAGGACCTGCCTTTCCTTGCAGCACTTTCTAACCTCAGTCCTGTCCCTCTCTGTTTCATCTTACTCTGAAGTTTCCTTGCAGTGATGCATATCTGCAGTTCAGTTGTCATTTTTTGTGCGCAGACAACAAAGGAAACTTGCTTGTTACTCGCTGTAACCCAGCTGCGTAATGCCAATGAAGACACTGCCATAGGGACAGGTAAGAGCCCACTGAGGACACGACTAGCATCAAACCCATGGTGGAATCTGGCCTTTGAAACCTTCAGTGCTAATGTCAAGCACCAATCCTGTAGTGCTTGCCATCCTCAATTTGTTTAGCAGATGAATTTTTGTTGCATTGGTTCCCAACAGGTAAGGTGCACTGGGAGGCAGAGATAGCGGTCACGGCACACAGAGGACAATAGGCAGCATCAGGGTCTTTGACACCTCTGTTTTCAGGGACCCCCTGCTCATTAGGTGCTAAGGTGAGAAGGAGAGGGGAAAACAGCAGAACTGTGTGGTCTAAGGAGAGATGAAGGAAAGAAAAAAGTTCTGGAAAGATGCCTTTTGTTGAAGGCTGGGAGCACCACCCTGGAGTTGTATGGCTGGCAGATCCCAACATAAGTGCAAATGCATCTGGGTTTTTTTTTAGTTTATATATATATATATAAAAATATGTATTTTTATATAATAAATATCATCTTGCAATACAATTTGCAAGTTATCAGATTCCAGGGATTATGAGGGCTGAAGCACTTGTTCCTGTAAGACATGCTGAAATTCCAACATAACACTCAATCCAAATAAGAAATTTTAAGAAATATGTCCCAAATATTTTTAATAATATTGCAAAGTATGGCAATGCTAGAACTCTGGTTGCCTCTGAGAGAGATGGCACCTTATTAAAGGGTGGTAGCATTTTCTGTTTTTTGAGGTTTGGAATATTTTTTTTGGAATGACTTTATATGTAGTGTGCTCAAAATTTAAGTTTTCAAGTCTCTGAAAATGTAAACCCAACTGTAAAATTCAAAGAAGATTCTTCTTTTCAGTATTTATGATCATCTGTATAGACTGAGCAGTTATTTCATAGAGTGTTGTAGGACTCCTGTTACCTGCAGTTCAGGAGCTAATGTGCAGCTTTCTACCTTTATATGCATCACTGGATTTGCCTGTGAATAAGGGACTGGAATTCAGCATGAAATGTCTTTTGATGGTCAAAAGGAAGA
>NW_009944936.1:8316-9376 GCF_000696875.1 Nestor notabilis | reverse complement strand
CTCTGAGCCCCCTCAGCTCTTTCGGCAGAAATAAAAAGCAGTAAAAACTTTTTTTAAAATCTGTTTATGACCATAAATATACA
Organism: Nestor notabilis; assembly: GCF_000696875.1. Classification (NCBI taxonomy): domain Eukaryota; kingdom Metazoa; phylum Chordata; class Aves; order Psittaciformes; family Psittacidae; genus Nestor; species Nestor notabilis. Next base: position 9,293 of record NW_009944936.1, on the reverse strand, counting down.
AGAAATTATTTGAAACACACAGTAGGATATGATTTGAGGGCATAAAATTTTTAGAGGTTATTTTCAGAATAAATGACAAACAAGACAGATACATGTTAATTCTACTACATCAAAAACAACGAGGTGGTTGGTGACAGCCAACATGGTTTCACTAAGGGGAAATCCTGCCTGACCAATTTGGTGGCCTTCTATGATGGGGCTGCGGAACTGATGGACAGGGGCAGAGCAGTTGATGTCATCTACCTGGACTTGTGCAAAGCGTTCGACACTGTCCCGCACAACATCCTTGTCTCTAAATTGGAGAGACACCAATTTGATGGATGGACCACTCAGTGGATAAAGAACTGCCTGGATGGCCGCACGCAAAGAGTTGTGGTCAACGGTTCAATGTCCACTTGGAGACCAGTAACGAGTGGTGTCCCTCAGGGATCGGTGTTGGGACCTGTGTTGTTCAACATCTTTGTCAGTGACATGGACAATGGGATTGATGTGCCCTCAGCAAGTTTGCCGACGACACCAAGCTGTGCGGCTCAGTTGCTACGCTGGAGGGAAGGGATGGGATCCAGAGGGACCTGGACACACTTGTGAGGTGGGCTGATGTCAACCTCATGAAGTTTAACCAAGACAAGTGCAAGGTCCTACACCTGAGTTGGAGCAATGCCATAGCTCCCATAACCTGAAGCTACAGGTCGGGCAGAGAAGAGATTCAGAGCAGCCCTGCAGAGAAGGACTTGGGGCTATTGGTTGATGAGAAGCTTGATGTGAGCCGGCTTCAGTGTGTGCTCACTGCCCAGAAACCAACCATATCCTGGGCTGCATCAAAAGAAGCGTGACCAGCAGGTCAAAGGAGGTGATCCTACCCCTCTACTCTGCTCTTGTGAGACCTCACTTGGAGTATTGTGTACAGTTCTGGTGTCCTCAGCATAAAAAGGACATGGAGCTGTTAGAGCAAGTCCAGAGGAGGCCACGAGGATGAT
>NW_009944936.1:0-8280 GCF_000696875.1 Nestor notabilis | reverse complement strand
AGCCTGGAGAAGAGAAGCTGCGTGGAGACCTCAGAGCAGCCTTCCAATATCTGAAGGGGGCCTACAAGGATCCTGGAGAGGGACTCTTCATTATCGACTGTAGTGGTAGGACAAGGGGGAACAAACTTAAACAGAGGAAGTTTAGGTTAGATATAAGGAAGAAGTTCTTCACAGTGAGGGTGATGAGGCACTGGCACAGGTTGCCCAAGGAAGCTGTGAATGCTCCATCCCTGGCAGTGTTCTCAGCCTGTCTCAGTTTCTCAGTCTGTCTCCATACAGGGGGTGCCCCAGACCCCTTATCGTCCTCGTGTCCTCCTCTGGTCTTGCTCCAACAAGTGCTTGACCACACTTACAAAAAAAAATAAAGAAGAAGATATTTCTTCTTACATTTAAATGATTGATAAGGTCCCCCCTGGGCCTTTGCAGCTGCAGGCTGAACAAACCCAGCTCTGTCAGCCTCTCCTCACACAGCAGATGCTCCAAGCCCTCCATTGTACTAGAGCCTCACCAGTAAGTTCACCTCCCTCTTGTACTAGGGAACCCAGAACTGGACATAGCATCCCAAGCGTGGCCTCACCAGGCTGAGCAGAGGGGAAGAATCACTTTACTTGATCTACTGGCAACGCTCTGATTAATGTGGCTCGGGATGCTACTGGCCTTTGCTCCAAGGGCACATTGCTGGCTCACGATAAACCTGTCCACCAGGATCTCCAGATCCTTTTCTGCAAAGCTGCTGACCAGTTGACTGGGGCCCTCAGCCTGTCCTGGTGCTGGAGATTATCCACCCTCTGGTGCAGGACTTTGCATTTCCCCTTATTCAACTGCCTGGGGTTCCTGTCAGCCCGTTTCTCCATCTCACTGAGGAACCCTCTGAGTGGTATCAACCCTCTGCTGTATCAGCCACCCCTCCTACTTTTGCAGACATGCTGAGGATGCTCTCTGTCCCCTCATCCAGTTCCCTAATAAAGATGTGGAACAGGACAGGCCCCAGTACTGATCTCTGGGACACAGTGCCAGTCACTGCCCTTTAGCTGGATTTTGTGCTGCTAATCACAACTCTTTAAGCCTGGCGGTTCAGTCAGGTTCAGTCCAGCTCACCTTCAACTTACCTAGTCCATACTTAATCAGTTTGTCTAAGGGGATGTCAAGGGAGAGAGCATCAAAAGACATATTTAAATCAAGATAAACAACAGTCACTGTTCTCCCCTCATCTACCAAGCCAGTTATCTAATGACAGGAGGTTATCAGCGTGGTCAGATGTGATTTCCCCATCATCTTAACTCTGGGCTAATTGTTGGTAGCTACGAATTGATATGGACTTTATTACCTCAGTTTTAGTATTTGGTCTGGAAAGAAAATTGAAGGTATTTGGTTTTCAGCTTTTTTGTCTAAACCAATCAGGGACTTTCCACAAGATTCCAGTTTTACCCAGCATGAGGTTAGACGCGGCTTCTGAACAAAAGTGGAAAGGTTCATTGAACAGTGATGCTAGATGTCAGTGTTTAATAGTTAATTTGATCATTGTGCAATAAGCATACTCATTCAGTGGGCCTGTGTAAGGAAATACACGGGTCCTTAGAGAAATAGTATCTAGTCCAAAGGAATGGATAAGTGAGGGAGAGAGTTGATATTTGAGTGAGCTACCTTTATTTTGTTATTTCCCACACTGAACAGTCTGCAGCCCTCCCCAACGAAGTAGATCAATGTTTCAAAAACCTTGCACAACTAAACACACTGTTTCTGTCTCCAGCTGTTTGTGTTTAGGGGTTTTTTTTTTCACCTAATTTGCTCAGCCATCCTGTGAGTCTTTATTTTCCATTTAAGCTTTTGGGAAGGACTCTGAGGCTATGCACAAACATAGGCTGAGAAACCTTTTTGTATTCGCAAATTCATATGGATCTGAAAGAGACAGTTCTAAGGAGAACAACTGCCTGCAACATCTAAGGCATGCTCCCAGCTACACTTCAGCAAAGGAACAAGTTAACTGGCTGCCCAGCTGTTTCTTGGAGACTGTCTCAACTGCTGCTGTTCTTACTGATTCTGAGAGTGTACCCAGAGAATTTTCTTATAACTGCTTAATCATGCTAAAAATATATTTTTAATAACACCCCCTGAACCAATTAATCAGAATTCTCTTTTGCAGCAGGAGAGAAATAACTCTTACTAAAACCAGAGATCCAAGCTGTCATCTAATGTCCCAGAGCAGTACTGCACCCACAACTAGACCTCAGAGCAGCCTTCCAGTATCTGAAGGGGGCCTACAAGGATGTTGGGGAGGGACTCTTCGTTAGGGACTCTAGTGGTAGGACAAGGGGTAATGGCTTTAAACTTAAACAGGGGAACTTTAGGTTAGATATAAGGAAGAAGTTCTGCACAGTGAGAGTGGTGAGGCACTGGAATGGGTTGCCCAAGGAAGCTGTGAATGCTCCAATCCTGGAGGTGTTCAAAGCCAGGCTGGACAGAGCCTTGGGCGACAGTTTAGTGTGTGGTGTCCCTGCTCATGGCAGGGGGGTTGGAACTAGATGATCTTAAGGTCCTTTCCAACCCTAAGTATTCTATGATTCTATGAACTATGCCTATACAAGCTCAGGGATGCTTGATTACATCAGAGCTTCTGCGCAGGCACTCAGATGAATAATCAAGCTTTAAAGCAGACAGTGGTGTACAGGAATGAACAGGACTGGATGTTTGGGGTTTTTTTTTACTGCTAAAGCGAGTGCCAGAATAACTTAGAGAAAGTGAATCAATATTTCTACTCAAGAGGCATTTCAAAATGAACCTGGAAATGCAATTGGAGGTTGTTATTACATTAAGACCTCCGATAGTTATTTGAGGAGGGAGGTATTTTAAAAGTCTTCAGGCAATCAAAGCCAGCGCTAAATGAGGGCTTTAAAGGTTCTTTCAGTTTGTCACTAGATGTCAGCCTGCACCTTCGGGTCCCCATCGTTCTGTAGCACCATGCACCTCTGTTCCAGCACACCGCCAGGAAGCTGTAACAGCAGACCAGTCAAAAAAAAATCTCATAAAGAACTCCGAGACCATTGTTTTGTATGCTTCAGCAGTGTTTATTTCAGTCCACGAAAAGGTGATCGTTACAAATGAAGACATGAAAAATTGGAGGAAACAAGACTGTTTTTGAAGCATGTTGTACTGGTTATTTAGGAAATCAGAGGATTTCCTAAATTGTTGCTGATGTGTAGTCTCAAAGAAAGACCCTTTGCTCAGGCCACACACCTGATGCTGTGTGCACAGTCGGAGCAACTGCCCTTTTCTTGCAATGCCCTGGCTGGTGCCTCTGCCCATGCAACACAGAGCCCAGATTTCATGCACTGATGGCTGGGACTCAGAACTCCCTCTGCTCATGCACAGCTAGAGCAGTGCTCTTTGGCCACGTTGGACACACACTGACTGCACAGCCAGAGTTGCTGCTGTTGGCCAACTGTGGATGGGTTGTGCCTCTTCAAACAGCCTACTCACAAGCTACACCTGGTGGATCAGTGGCTTAAGAGAGACCTGCCATCTAAATCCATGGTCTACAAACCCAAGGTATTTCCTATTGGGCGATTTACCAAATGCAAGGGCTTTATGTCTTCAGTGATCAGATACTTGGGCCTTCCTCTGAGCATGGTATCTTGCTAGTATTCTGGACTAACTACGAGCTGAACATGGTCTGTTTCACTGTGTTGTTTTGCTGGCACAAAATTACGTCTACATTAACATCCACAAGAGCATACGGGCTTTGTCATGCTGAGCACCACAGAGGATGTCTTTTAGGCAGTTTACTATCTACTGAAATCCATAGTTACACTTTAGACACCTAGATAGCTTTTTAAGTAGTGCACAAGAACATTTAAGCATCAGGATAAGGATTAAAATTCCAGCAAGCCAAGCAAGAAACTACACTGTTCAAAAGCAAATACAAAGAAGAGAGTCTGGCTTTGAGATTCATCCCCTATTCTAACTTAGATACTTTCTCCTCACCTATAAAGCCACTGTTAGATCTCTCTCTGAACTCTGGAGTTAGGTGTTCATGGTATTCTTTCCTCACACGAGTGTAGCCTTCTTCATTTGCTAGCACAGGCATTAGGGCTTTCTCCCAGAACATGAGAGACCCAAATGCGTTCACTGAAAATCTTTTGACACATTAGGCCGCTAGACTTAGAGGTCTACAAAGCTCTCAGGCTCTCACATGGCATACAGAAACTTCAGTGGAACCAAGACCTCGGAGAAAGTTAATAATCGTTCTTGGAAAGGGGAGACCTAAAATCCAGACCTGGATCCACTCTTCTACATTTATAAGGGAAAAAAAATCTCGGCACTTCCTCTGTGAGGCTCACACCCTAACCACTATGCTGTAGAGTATTCAAGGGCTTACTTTCCCTTCATGATCCAGCAATGGTGAGCAACTCATGCATCAGGGAACTGTTTCAAGCCAGAGGATTCAAGCACATTCATGGAGTAGCCCTGAGATTCAGCCATTCCCCAGGGATGTAGAATGGGAAAGCTGTCTCACAGGTGGTGGGCAAAAGCTCTGTCCACTTATTCAGTGTTTCAAAAGGGAAGAAGGAACACAATTTACACATGCACTGAAGGTGGGACAGGAGAAGCATATCCAGACACAGAAGCAAAGGGATGGGGAGGAATGAGTTAAGATTACAGCTGCTTCTAACTTAGTGTGGCCTGACACAGGGTGTTCCATGTTGGCATGCAGAGCTGCCTCCCTCACTTAAACACCATGGCCAGTCCCAACAGAGATCCCCATGAAGCAGAGTGATAAATGCTACAGACTTAAGCAGATTTAGGCATGCTCAAGAACAGACTTCTAGGCACAAAATGTTTTACTAGAAAAAGCTTCAAATACCTACAGACTTCAACTGGCAGCCAAATCAGGACTTAGGAACTTTGTAATTGTACAGTACTTAGACACTCAAGTTCTTCTCTGGATATATCAGATTTCTTCAGTCTTCACATCTGTATAAGACTGTCCCTCAGCTGCCAGCTCACTTCTGCTGTTCTTCTTCAGACACCTTGCAAATCACTATCTTCGCAGTTAGTGAAGCATCCAAGTCTCTAGTAGGAGTCTCTTCTGCCTTGAAAAAAAACAGAACAACAGCTTCTCCTTGCAAATAGCAGAACCAGCTGCTTTGAGACCAAACCCAAATTTTACAACAGGAGTTACTGACATGTACAGTAACACAATCTGCAAAGCATAATTGCCACTAATGGCACTGCAATTTTCTCTGGACAGAAACAGCAACTTTGTTCCACATCAGTACTTAGAAGTGACAAAAAGCCCTCTGCAGAAGGTTTTTTTCCCTCTGCAGAAATGTCTTTTTTAGCTGGGTCAGGCAGATTAGGCTGCAGGGGAAGGGGCTAGAAATAGGGAGGGGTTTGAATATTGTATTTATATATTCATCCTACACGTAGTATTGGGGATTAACAAACTTGTGTATTGATAACTGCTGCATTTTTCCTTCTTTTAAAATAAATATTTTGAACTTTTCATTTTAAATTATTTTCTCATAATTTAAATTTTTTTAAAAAAGTAAATCTATAACCTTATTATTAAAATTTTCACAGCTTAAGATTACACTTTTTTTTCATGCCCTTATAAAGTCCCTTTCAGATCAACCTCAAATTGTTTCCCACATCTTACTCTGGAACACAGGCTGGGACAGGCATCATCCCTGCCCTTCTATAGGGTTTGAGAGCACTGAATGGCAGGCTCTAAGGGTGCTCACACCAAAGGAATCGAACTGGAGTTAATTGAAACGCTGGCAAGTACCAGTGCAGAGCTTAAACACTTTTGCAGAACAAAAACCTCTGTGCTTGCTTTTAGCTAAACCAGAATTATCCCCAAGCAAGCAGCTTGAAGTGGCTACAATTTGTACTTTCTTCCTTTTTGTTTTATTTACAGTGGTGTTGGTTTCCTGGAGTGGGATACAAACAGTCTGAAGCACAGCAAGAACAAATCCTGCAGCCTCAGTACCCCAGGAGAGATGCCTGCCTTGCTGTATATGGTTTGAGGATGCAGGTTTCCCCCCCAGCAGCCTGGAGAGAGGCTGGGGAACAGGATGTCATGCTTCCCTCCAAATCCAGCCAAGCAACACCTCTCCATGAAGCTGTTAAGTCCTGTCCTTGGCTGTCTGGCTTGTTCAACACACTGATAGCAGCAGAGGGGATGTGGGGAGCTGGAAAAGCGAATCCAACATAGCTCTGGGGAGAGCACAGTGCTCCTTCTCCCCTCTCTTTTCTAGGTTCCTAAGAGAGGGGAAAAGGCCAAGCCTGATCAAGCAGGAGCCTTGTACCCACTTGTCCTGACTGTTCTCATCAGGGCAGGTGTGAAATAGGATGTAGGCTACCTGATCCCTGTGCCCTCACTGGAGCCCTGAAAGCTCCAAGCTGGCACCATTTACAATGACATACAGCAGTGAGAAAGCAGCCCAACCCTTCCCCCCTCAAACACACACACACAGCGGGAGGAGGGCTGCTGGTCCCCTGCTGCTTGCACCTCCAGGTTGGGGGCACACAGCCAAAGCCACCCAGCCCCTCTCCTCCCTGTGGTGCCTTACACACCCTGCATCTTCCCTGGATGGAGTCCTGCAATCCCCCCCAGCGCATGTTCCCCAGAGCAGGTACAAGCACTAAAAAGCTCTTACAGACACCCCAACCCACCCTGCCTCCTCCTACTCCTGTTCCCCAGCCTGGGAAACTTTTTCAAGACAACAATTTTCATCAACAAGCTTCCAAGAGAAGAAACATCCCCAAAAGAGCATCGCTCAGACAGAAGCCCTCCTTTACCCATCTCTCCTCCCCTTGACCTTACCACCATTCAATATTCCAGCGTCACATCCTGCACAAACCCCATAGTCCCACCCCCCAAAGCCCCCTGCCCATCTCAGCAGTGCTGCTCCGCGAAGCCAGCGGGCAGCAGGTCGTGGCGGCTGCTGTATATCACCACCCCAGGTGGGTAGTAGACTACCTCCGGCTGGATGGTTGCAGGAGGGCAAGAAGCAGCAACCGGCTGATCAGGCTGGCCAGGCACTACGGCGTGCAGGGCCTGCTCCTCCTGCTCGGGCTTCGTGGTGTCAGTGAAAGGACGCATGGTGGTGAAGGAAGGTGTGGTGAATCTCCAGAGGAGGCTCTTCAGCGAGTTGCGGAACTCCCTGCGCATGAGGCAGTAGAGGATAGGATTGAGGCAGCTGTTGGAGTGTGCCAGGCACACGCTGATGGGGAAGAGGTACACTTGGGAGAGGAAATACTCAGTAGTGAAGTTCACCACGTTGAGTTTGATGAGGATGCCCCATGTTGTGAGCGCTTGGTTAGGCAGCCAGCACAAGAAGAAAGCCAGCACAACGATGGACACTGACCTAGTCACCTTGGCGCGGCGCTTGGTGCTGGAGCCACTGCAGGTGCTGCCAACATGTTTCTCATTGATGAAGCGTACCAGGAGCAAGTAGCAGAGGCTGATGATGATCAGTGGCACCACAAAGCCCAGCAGGACTTTCTGGATGTGGTACAGACCTAGCCAGAACTGGGTATTGCTGCCTCGGCCCTCAGGGAACTTGACAAGGCAGAGCACATCATCAAAGACAGTGGCAGTGGTGGAAAAAATGGCATGGGGCAGGGAAGCCAGGATAGCTGACAGCCAGATGAGTACACAAAGCCACTTGGCAGAGCAGCAGCCACACAATGTGTCACCTCTCCGTTGACTCTTCAAGGCCGTAGACACAGCGTGGTATCGAGCTATACTCATGGCAGTGAGAAAAAAGACACTGGCATACATATTCATGGCTGTCACATATGAGACAATCTTACACATTGCCTTACCAAAGAGCCAGTTGAAGTCCAGCGCATTCTCCACTGCCCAGAATGGCAATGTCAGCACAAACTGGAAGTCGGTCACTGCCAGGCTGGTCACAAAGAGGTTAATGGGGGACTTTCTCCAGCCTTGCTTGCTTTTCATCAGGTAGAGCACTAGCAGGTTGCCCACCAGACCCAAGGCGCACACCACAGAGTACACCAGCGAGATGACAATCCGCACCACATCGGAGCTGTCTCCCTGCACCCCATCAGCTCGCTCCAGGTTGGTGTTCTTGAAGAACTGCAGGAAGGACACATTGCTCCCGTTGCCCATCTGGGAATCCTCCAGGAAATCCAGCGGCACGTTCCAGGACTCCCAGTCCCCTACTTCCTTCACGCCGACAGCTGGCGGGCAGGCAGGGTTCTCGCAAGGGTCCCCCATCCCATACTATGGAGGGCGGCGGGTCCGCGGGAGCT
>NW_009944935.1:0-29012 GCF_000696875.1 Nestor notabilis | reverse complement strand
GGAAGGAGCTGGCTAGGAAAGGGGAGGTGAGGCTGAACATGGGGAAACCGGTGACTTCACTGGACCCTTTCTTGCTTCACTTCTTATCTCTGGGATGAGAAAGCAAGCTGGATAAAAGGGTGCTGATCGCATCAAGAACCTCAGTGATATGAGGAGCAGCCACTCTATTTGTAAGTGGTTTCCTCAGTCTCTTCCCCTGCTGCCCCTCTCAGAGCTGTTAAATATCTGTACCATAAAATGTGGGGGATTTAAAGGTCTGTGGGAGGCTCCCTTTGAAAAGGACTCTGGTGAAAGTCTTTCTAATCCAGGATACTTGAGCCGGATGGGGTGGGATTGCCAGAGAGGCATAAAATAAAAGTCATTCTGCAGACAAGCCGAGGGGCTACGCTGACATGAAGAAAGCGCAATTGCCTCGTTGTTTTATTAGAGTTTGAGACTTCTCGTGTGTGGAGATTTCCGAGCAAGCTAGGCAAGTGGCGTAGATAAACAAGGCTGTGGAGAATGGACGGGACACACATGTGAGCCAACCTGCAGCCAGCCAGCCAGCTCGCTCGAGCAGCATTAGCACCAGTGGGCAGAGAAAGCATGTCAAAAAAATAAACGTTGCATGAGAAACATAAGGAAAACATTAAACAAATGGGGAATGCACTCCCTCTCCTTGCCCTGAAAAAGCATGGCTGAGAAACTCCACTCCCTGCCTCTCCAGCCTCTTCTCTTCCATGTGTCCCTGCTATGGCAGGGTGCATGGGGCAAATGTGTTGGGAGACAGTCCTGAGCACCATGGCAAGATCCCTGGCAAAACAGACTCTTGGCATTTGTGCCAACTGAGGGCCAATGCATGAGTGACCAGTTGGGGGGGCATAGGTCACTTACTTGCTGTGAAAGAGGGTCAGAGGCATGGACCAGGGAAAAAACAAAAGCTGTGCCTTGACTTGAGATGGGATCTGAAAAAAGGCAGAGTGAGAGAACACAGGAGAGCCATGTTACCCCCCAAACCAGCTCCTTTAAGGGGTGGAAAAGCCACCCAACAATAAACCAAACCCATAAACAGTTACTGCCATTCTGCAATAAAAAGGGAAGATTTATATTGCCAAAATGTGTGGAAGGAGCTTGTTCCAGAGCAAAACTCTGGCGCACAATTCTCTGTTTATGTCACTCATCCTGATGAGATATTGGTGGCAAAGTTCAGGCTGACATCAGCCCTCGGGAGGCAGAGCCAGCGGCCTGGGCTGGCTGCATGGGGTCGTGCAGCTGTGCCGGGGCCTATGGCCGGAGGGCTGCCGGCATCGCCAGGATCATCAGGCTTGTGAAGAAGCCTCCTCCCGCCAGGCCCTGGGATGCCAGGAGCCAGCAGCAGTGCACGCGGTGGAGAGAGCTGGATGTAGTATTTCCCTGTAACTGAAAATGGATGAATCAGAAACAGCTCCTGGGGCGGTTTTGTGCACCTCTCTGTTTTGGGGTTTATTAAAGAGGCTGAGGAGGTGGAGAATGGCTGATGGTCTGTGTTGTTGCCAGAAAGTCAAAGATGTCTGACCCTCTGTTTTACTGAACTGCATTAAAACCAGCAGCAGGAGACTGTAAAATCAGCTAGGTATTGTGTTGTTGTTGGCTTTTTTTAAAAAATAAAAAAAATGATCTTTTAGTCCAACAGGAATAGTGTGTGGTGGTTTCACTATTGCAGTTCCTGCCCAGACGTTTCTCTGTGCAACTTTCCATAGCTAGAAAATGTTAATTCCAGTTTTCCAAACAGCTAATAAATTGGGGGAAAAAGAAGGTGGCTTCAAGATGCTCAGATTATACTCAAAAAAGACAATATTAAATTAATAGCTGATATTGTGCTTGCCTACAATGACACTCTGGTCATAAAAGCTAGCCATATGAACAGGACAGCTCAATGCTAACCCTTTGTCATTCTTCTCTAGACTGGAAATAGTTTGTATAAGTGAACAAAAGGGTTACTAATTTGTCTGTTCAACTTAGGAAACACAGTAAAGAAATAAAGGCCTTGGATTACTTTTGATACATAACTTGAAAATGAAGCATACTATATCCAATACGATATCCTTATTTTTCAGGGTCTGCTCAGGGTGTAGATGGCATACATCAGACTTTGCCACTGTGGAGGTATCTGCAGTAGCATCCCCCACAGACCTGGGTCAGTCATCTCCGCTGAAGGGAGAAGAGTTAGAGGACTGGAGCAGGCATCCCGAGCAAAAGTTGCACAATGTGACACATCACATTGTTAAACACCAGCAATATTCTTGGCACTGCACAGGACCCCAAATCATGACAGTCTTTGCCCCAGATTTTTCTTTCGCTGTACAAACTAAGAGGCAAAGCACAGAGTGGGCAAGGCATGCACAGAGGCACAAATATGTAAGAAATAGCTCAAAACACACACATATATATATCTGTAAGTATGTGTGTGTGTGTCTGTATTACTATTCTTTTCTCTATTTCCCAATCTGACAGCTGCTGTATTTCTCTGTGTTTCATAACAAAACCCATTTGTTCTTTAGCCATTTTCAATTTAGGAAGTTGATATTCTGTAACATCATGAACATTCTCAAAAGCTGTTAATATCACAAACAGAAGACTATAATTTCATAGTCTAAATAAATCAAAAGAAGTGAGCGATGAGAAATGCTTTACTCACAGTAAGTTGAACCTATGAGAACATGTGTACTGTTTAAAAAAATAAATTTATTCCTAAAGATCCAGTCCCAATACCTTTAATAATGTCTTTAAGCTTCAGATATTTAAAAGATGTAATGGCAAAACATTGACAAAATGCGCAGCAGAGAACATTCCTATACTGGCAACAAATAGACTAGATGACCTAATTGGTTTTTCCCATCTCCGACTTGTGCAATTCCGTCATTGTAATAAAATCCTAGTGTAATCAAAGTCTGCAGGATCAGGCCCTGAATTAGCATGTCGGTCTGGACTGTTCCTCAGCCTGGGCCAGCTCCAAAGCCTGCTGCTGTCAGCTTGACCCATCAGTCCGAGAGAGGCTTGGATCTGGTCTTCTAGATCACAATGGAAGAAAGCTGAATTACTGTTTTATTGTACGTAGGAAAAATAAAGCATATTTGTGGGAAAAACACATGGGCAAATTCTGCAGCACAAACCTTCCAGATGCAGTTCAGTTAAGACAGTCCAACAGGAAGGCCTCGAAAGGAGAACTTTTTTGGCACAGAGGAAGTTTTAGCAGTTACTACAAGGATGATCAAACCATGCTAAGTCATTGTTTCCCTGTATTCATCTATCAGTTGGTCGTCTCTTGGACTTAAATTCACATTGTAAAACCTTTGGGATGCAGACCAGCTTTTTTTTTTTTTTTGTTCTGTTTTTGCAGAATCTGTGTCTAGAGCAACTGTACTGGAAAAAATCTCAGCATTGCCATGGAAGTATCTGTGTATTTTGGGTGTAAATACTTAACATAGAACAGAAATGATTAAAATAAATGTTTTTGTAATGTATGCTAAGTTGGAAAAAAATGCTTTTGGTCTAAACTAACTTTTACCACCCAGGAGGCAATACCAGAATAACTGCACTGGTTTAAATTCACACTTTAGTTTGCCTAAGCATACATCTCCTGTGGAGACAGCCCATAAGGTGGAACTGTAACTGCGTAAAGCTGGAAGATGTGAGTAAGCAATAACAAAGGTTTCACAGGATACTGACACATTCATTTGCTAGGTATTGACTTCTCTATGATTCGAGTATTTGGGAGGGCAATTCACAACACTAAGTTAAGAGCTGTTTTCTCACTTTGACAGTGTTCCCAAAGAATTTCTTTCATGGTAGTGTCAGCCTGAGTAGATCCCTCACTGGCTCCAGCAACTTGTTCATTCCCACTTCCTGTGCTGTGCTGATCCAAGCACTAGCAGTCATACACTGGATTATGGAAATATCAGGCTTAAAATTGAAATCCTGGGGAAAAAAAAAAACCAAACCCAAACCAAAGTTTCTTTCCAGCAGGTTCAGTTCCCTGATCTGGTTCACCATGAGGAAGTGGGAATGAAAAGCTTGACATGTTAAACAGTAAGGGCAGGGAGAGTCTCAAAGGGCCAGTGAAGTAATCTTACTACTGAAAATAAAATTACAGAGGTAGGGTCCTTTGGAAAGGCAGGGAGTAAAGAAGAAGCCTGTTTTTTAATGTGTGTGCTCACACCCCAGCACAAGTGATGGGCATACTGTGCATATAGAGGAACAGGAGGGCATGAAGAAGGATGGTGATGTACATTGTGGATAGAGTCCATGCTCAGTTCCAGCTGTCCTCAACGACCCCATCCCATTGCTAGGAAATCCTAAAGCAGTTCAGCTCTGGCGACCTGAAGGCATAAGAGGTAGTAGCTGTAGAAGAGGGACTGGGCATCCATGGTCACCATCACAACATGAGACACAGGGTGTGCAAGCATGGGGTACCCTGCCCTGTGCTAGCAGAGAAGGGCAACAGGAACCTGGCTGAGACACACATAATGGGTCTTGGGTCCCATGGTAATAAATACAGTGAAACAGCAGCACTGCTCCTCCTAAACAAGCACATCAGGGTTGGCACAGGAGGAAAAGTTGTTCCACTGGCATTGCTTTGTGGCACTTGGTTAGAATTTTAACAGATGAAGACACTTATTATGCTGTTTGAAATATTACAAGAGATGGTCCTTCACTAAACATTGGTAAATTTGTCATAATTATTCTATGAGATACTTTAGTAACATATGATTGTATTAGGCAGATAATGCTGAAATAAGTCCTTGCGCTTATCTGAAGAGACATGCTTCCCTTTGCCAGAGCTTTACCATTTTTGTGTACCTTCCAGCACATTTCTGATGACTGGAAAGAACCACACTGTGTTTTAGTTCTGGACTTAGTTCTTTTCCATATGAGACAGATGGCTGGTAGTGGAATGACAATGATTTAGTGATGTGGAGCTTCTGCTAAGATAATATCAACATCTACTACAATAAACAAGTTAGAAACCAGGCATCAGATAGCTTCAACTTGAAAGCCAAGATCTAATGAAATACAGAGGCACCTTCAAGTTAGGAGTAGCAAAACTTATCTTGTAGGCATGCGAACTTTGCAAGTGACATCCAACGCTCAACAGTTAGATGTCTAAAGTCCTGAAACTGGGGGACTAGGTGCAGCCCTCCAAATTGCTATCAGAACCAACATTCCTTCTGAACTCAGAGCAAACAGGAGCTGGCAATAAGGAAACTCCCAGCACAGCTGGTTTTTGCCCACCATCTGTGCCTGGTTCAGCCAGTCTTCTCCATCAGTGGAGAAATTCAGATTCTTTCTTTCAATGAATAGAGTCACTTTCTCTCTTTTTTTGCTCCCAGTTATGGGATTTTTCAGCTGGGGTCACTCCACAGGCTGCTTGCTGCATCTGTACCACCACATAGCAAAGGATACTGGATTCTTGGTGTCAGACCATAAAAAAGGAACTGATCTTAAGGCACATGAAGGGAAGTCTTAATTTCTGTCTGTTTTTTGTTTGGTTGGTTGGTTGTTGTTTTGGGGTGGTTTTTGGTTTTTTTTTTTTTTTTTTTTGATTGCTTGCACATTTCACATTAAACAGAAATTTATGAGCAGAAATTGGTATTTCCTGGCTCAATATATCATAACCACTAAGCACAGGCATTATCATTACCATTTCTTTTTTTTCTGACTGTGTAAAGAAGCTACTGCATTCTTGTTGCTGAGAGAGACCTGGTCCTGCTGGTGGCTGTGTCTAGCTCCTCAGTGAATTTAGCTCTGCTATGTTGAGCTTTGGTCCATAAGCTGCTCAAACAGGAGTCCTGCCTGGGCTGGCTCTGGGTCTCTGCAGGGGCTGAACTCCAAGGAGCATTCACCCCAGACAATTGTGAATTTAATTAGGTGTTTCCAGGCTAAGCTGCTGCTGAAGATGATCACAGATCTCTGCACAGTCATCAAAGATCCTGTTTGGATCAAACTTTTCATACCAAACTGCCTTAATGTGCCTTCAGAGTACATACAGTAATAACACCCAGGACATTGCAGAGAAGAGTTTCGCAGTTCCTTACATGATACTGTCCCACCAACCTCCCATCTAAAAGTGAAACAAAATCTCCAACTGCTTAGTCTGTTAGTTCCTTACCTTTGATAGTTAACTGTTTAAGAGGGGTTTAGTTCCCACAGACTCATAAAAAGTCATCCTGGAGAGCATTTTGTAGCAAGACTTAGTGATCATTGTTAAGAAATCGTATCTTCCTGGATAAAACCTTTATTTATAATGTGTGGAGTTGAGTGTTTTTTATCTGCCACAGTAGCTTCTACAATTGTTACTGGCAGGATATTTAACGGAAGCCAGGCTGTTTAACCATGGGGTATGGATGTAAAGAGCACATGTATATGTATTTCAGGAACCAGAAAGCTAATTTTGTAATATGGAGTCAAGCAGGGCATATGGTAGATAACAGTCCCCTTTCACATTCTAACACAGGATTGAGATTTCTTAACAAAGGCAATAGAGTTGCAAAACAGCATGACTTTGTTGCAGTTAGTAATTAATGAGGTGCTAAAAGTGCCTAAACAGAGGATCCCAGACAGAGAATGCATGACTCAAGAGGATAAGAAGCCTCCATCGTTTCAAACAACAGTGTCATTTAAATAAACAAGCAGCAAGTCGCTGGGCGTGTGAGGTGGGAAGGGTGCAGCTGCAGCAGCAGGCACGTTAGCCAGTGCTTTTCTGCCTGTGAGAAACCAGTTGTGCTTTTCCAAATGCATCAAGAGCTTTAAGGTGTGAAACATTTGTTTAATCCATTATTGGGGGGGGGGGGGATATATCACACACTCATCTTTTCTGCTGCCTTTCTGGTGGCATGTCACTCAATTCGAGTTATAATCAAACAGCAGCGATTGCCCTGAAGGCTGTTACCAGCTACATGCTGTGCAGGATGGAGTCTACCTGGCAGGCCTTTTTTTTTTTTTCTAAATCCTCGTAAAAGACATAATTTCTGTGTTCTCAGATGAGATATAAATAATGTGGTTTATGCTTTTTGATTTTTCCATTCTTGCCCTTTAACAAGCATAGATCTTGTGTCATTCTGCAGTGTACTCCAGGATTATTATTATTTTTTAAGCAAAACCAGTTCCAGTGCAAGTATTATATGAAAATAGTAAAGGTTTATAAGTGTTTGTCCTGTAATATTTACTTTCTTTCCAACCAAACATTTATAAATAGATTGAGAGAAATGTGGCAAAGCACCAAAGCCATCCACTAAAATATTTCATAAGAAACTATAATGTGAAAGGGGAATAAAAGATAACTTTTAGAAGTGATGTTTGTTAGTGAATTCTTTTTTTTTTTTTTTTTTTTTTTTTGTGTGTGTAGAGGGATATGATGCAATATGTCATGTTGACCCTTTGGAGTCTATGGCATAGTAATCCAAATTTATTCCTGGAGGGACTGCAGTGCAGTATATGTGTTGTAGTCAGATTTAATTTATCTACACATTTCTGCAGCTAAGAAGGTAGTAGGGTTTGCTTTTTTCCCCTTTCTTTTGTGGCTTTAGAAAACTAATAACTCATAATTCATTATATCATGGGAAGTGATGGAGCTAGGTAGTAAGAAATCCAATTTCCCTATTTTCAGATCCAGGCAGCTACAGTATATTTACACTTCCCCCGTCCCTCCCCCCAGGTATTTTTCCATCTTATTGCCTGGTAAAAAGAAGAAAAAATGTGCATGTCCTTTATTCCCTCTTCGTTATTACGTATGAAACTTATAGAATGTATTTGATGTTCTGTTTGGTTTTCATTACAAACATAGATACAAATGCTTTCAAAGACTGTGTCTTGTTTCCAGTGGACTCTTTCTTGAAATTTAAGTTGGTTTTTTGTTGCTACCTTTCCTTCCATTCAATATCTCCCTTGTAATGCTCTGTGGCTCCCTCCAACTGAGCAGTAATGAGAGCATTAGTGGATACAGGGCATTGGTGTTTCTTGTGTTGTGCACAACGGGACTGAGGGACTTGAACTGAAAGGATTGTGAAGACCTTGATAACAACATTGGCACTCTGTTCATTTTGAAATAGGGAACTGATCTTCCTTTTAATAAAAATAAGTATTTTTTACCTGCAGATGTTACAACACTGTGTTGAGTTTGTTTGAATCCCCAAGGGTCAAAGTGAATGAAGGTCCTGTATTACAACAGGTCCCTACCGACATAGTTCCACTCTGTCTTGACTCATCAGTACGGACCGAATGAAAACCTTTCTACTGCCTTTAGCTGATGAAGACAGGCAATATTTGGTCCCATTTCTGAAAAATGTAGGCATGCACTAATATGGTTCTTTCTTTCCTTATTAAAAAATATCTTCCTTTGTCTTCTGGTCTCAGTGAGGCATTGGCACACTCTGGTCTTAGCCCTGCAGAGGCCTGGCTCTGACTGACACTAGGCAGAGTGCTCTGCTGAAAAGATGCTGCTGGGCACAGAGGGATTCTTGCATTTGTAGAGAAGTACATTTTGGTGCGACTGCAGTGAGAGAGTTTCTGCAACAAAAAAGAGGAATCTTCTGTATCAAGCTTTTCCTTAAAAATACTCTAGAGGGAGTCAAATCTAAAAGTTTATTTACCTCTAAAGTATTTCAGCTGCAGTTCCTTCTTTTTAAAGTTCTGTTTGTTTACCGTTTATTTATTTTTGGCCTGTCTATTAATAAAGCATTTTTGTTTGAATGTGTTTGTTCATTTTAAGATCAGATACGTGCTAATAGTACTTAAGAGGCATTACTTGGAGTGATGTGTCACTGTCACAGCAATAAACAGCCCTTGAAACCAGCAAATACCAGTTTTAGCTTTGAAGAAAAGAGAGCACTAGGAAACAAAAGCAGAAAAGACAGTGAAAGAGTTTCACATCCCACAGAAATGAAGGTATTGCTTGTATGGAAGATCGTTTTCTCAGTGCTTAGTATGACTGCAGTATCTGGTGACACACTAAGTGTATTACATGGTAAGTTCATATTAGAAATGTAACTCTTAATCTTCAATTACACATTAGTATCTTGAATGAATGCTGTGGGCATATTCTATTTTAAAAAAGTGAGTCCACTTTTAACATTGATTTGTGGTTTGAATGCACAACTATCCTTGCTTTGCAATGGTCACTGGATTGTTTTTAAGAATTAAACCTATATGAGGTGGGAGGCTGTGCCACTTCAAAAATTATAGTGGGTGACAGTCTCCCCTGGAGCAGAGCTACCTCTCTTCAACCTTACTTTGCTACATATCCAGTATAGCAGCAGGCTGGAAATTTTCTGCTTTTATTTAGCTCCCACTGTTACAGCTGCTAAATGTCTCCTGGCTTTCTGACAACAGCAGAAAACAAGCCTTTGTCAGAAAACCATGAATTCAATTTCTTCCCTCATAGGAGAGAGCAAGCAATGCTCGTGAGGTTCCCTTCTAGAGATTCCTTCACAATCACTGAAGGAATTATGTCCATTGCCTCATAGAAAAGACTATCTGGTAGCCGGAAACCCAGAAAGTCCACGAATTCTCTGAGATCTAAACACCCAGCAGAGATAATGAGTGGGAGTCTAGAGTTAGTAGCTGAATTTCAACCTGGTTTCACTCACAAATGAACACAACCTGGTGTGACTCTGCAGGCAAAGCCCTGCTTGTGCTCAGTCTTGTGCTGTGAAAGGATACATATTTTTTCATGGGGGAAATGGGAAGGATGTGGCGGTTGGAACTAAACGATCTTAAGGTCCTTTCCAACCCTAACTATTCTATGATTCTATGACCATGTATTTGCATATGAACTTGTCATCTAGACTGCTTTTGTAGTCAGTGGAAAGACACTGATTTCTTTGTCTTGTGGTAGATGTCTAAAAGAGCTGAGTTGAATTGTGTCCTAAAATACATAGATTTCCAAAGTTAGATGATTTAACTTCCTTTCTGCGCCATTGTGTATAGACAAAAACTAGTGCGTAGAGGAAAGGTCAGGCAACTGGTAGAATATGAGAAATTAAATCCTACTTCACTGATATTTCTGATTTCAAAAATCATTCTTGTTGGTTTTGTTTCACACAGGCCTGAGGCATTCAGAAGAAACCCCTGGAAAGCACTGCTCTCTTCCTCTCTTACGCCTGTGTCACCTTGGGTGATAAGGGTGCTTGCCTGTGCTGTAGGAAAACCGTGCTCATGTCCCTCTTTGCCATTATATTTGTGATGGACCCTGCAGCAAGAAATTGAATGGGATATCTTACCTAACAGTGTTTGTCATGTGGACACAGGCTTTTCCAGCCCATCATCTGCAGCTTACCATCAATGCTCTTCCCAGCTTTTGAGCTCCAGGGTAAGATGTTGCTCAGGTTGCTGTCCCTGCCTGTCCAACCAGGACTAGGGATGGATGACCAGGCCTCTGCAATTCAGCTGAGAATCCCTGTCACTGTAGGGTGGAGGATCTCCCTTCCTCTGTGACAGTCTCCCTGCTGGAAAAGTCCAAGCTTACTTGGGAAAAAGGCAGTAGTGGATCAAAAATCACCTGTTATGGCAGTGAAGAGCCACCTTGATATTCCTGTTTGGAACCAGGAGGGACAAGATTTTGATTTTAAGCTCTCCATATCCTCAGAAGGTACCCTATCCTACCCTACCCTACCAAACCCAAATGAACCCAGCACAAAGCAATTCAATAGTTTCTGTCTGGTCCTGGCTGGAAATACTCCAAACTTTCCTGATAACATCAATAAAAAAACCCATAATTTCCATGAGAAACTTTATCTTCAATACTAAAGCTGCTAGATTGAAAAATCTAGCTAAATTCCTCAACAATATTTTTCCTTTAGCTCTTTCTAACCATAACATTGAGCCTCCCTGAGGAACAACACAGGCCATAGGACCAGTGGATGAACTATGGCTGTGTTTTTCAAAGAAATCAGCTGGATGAAGAGGAAGCTGGGGTTAATATGAAACATTGCCCTACATCTCACATTGATTCAAAGAACATATTTTCCTTCTCTGTCTCTCTCTTTCTTTCTCTCTTTCCTTATTTTTCTTTTCATTATTGAAGGAGACAGATCAGGTTTTCCAAAGTTCATGAAGAGGAAGTACATCTCCTGGTGTCCTTGTTTATGCACAGAGATTAACTGCCCTCTGTCACATTCAAAAAACAGCAGCACTAGAGCGTTATAAAAGGACATTTTATTTAAGTTAGATGGCTGCCTGTTTCCTTTGCCTCATTATGCTGTTATAACTAAGTAGTATATTTCACACTTTTCATCTTCAAAGTGCTTTATAAACATTTACTTATTAGTCTTCATAGTAACCTTGAGAAATATTATTACTATCATGTCCATGAAGAAAGCAGAGACATAGAAGACCTGATGAAAATCACATTTTCCTTACAAGTTTCCAACCAGCAGAACTTTTCTTGTGGTCCTGATGATAGGATCTGGTCTGGACAAGCCAGCAACAGCCACCAACATGGATTGTGAACACTGCAGCCTGTCTATTAGACGATACTATTTTTGAATTAACAGTGATTAGTCACAACAGTGTTAGAATTTTTCCTACCTATTGCTGGAACTGCAGCAGTGGGAACGTTCTTTGGACCAAAATCAGTACAGACACAGCAAAACAGATTTGCCCACAACCAAAGCTATTAGCTGTTGCAACATAATTCTTGTGTAAATACTCCAATTAAGTTCAGCTGGAATTATGAACTCTTAACTCAGGATGCTCTGTAAGTCATGGCTAGGTTGTAGAGAGGTGAAAATAGCAGTGCCAGTAATTCAGTTTAAATGGCTTTTCCTGTTTGTTTTTTTCTTTTTTCTTTTCTTTTTCTTCCAAAGCAATTGTTGAGCTTGAAAGCAGATGTCTCCAAGTCTGTCTTCTTCTTCCTGAAGGAGGGTGTTGCAAACACTCTCACATGGCAATGGGGCTTGCCTCCCACAGGACCTTGGAGGGGGAAAAAGGCAGAAGGCATGTGGCAAAAGTAAGGGATGTTGGGCAGTTCCTGAAGGACAGTAAGTAGCATTAGCCCCATGAGATTCTAGATAACAATAGAAGTGCAGTGCTGTTATCAGAAGTACCGTGGCCCAGATTTATACTCTCAGGTGATCCAGCATGCAGAGTCTTCCAAGTTATCTGCCTCAGGATGAGAATGTCCACATATATATAAACCCATTTAAGAGTAACTCATTAACTTTAAATTTATAAGCAGTCTTTATCTGGATTATTTTGCAATAATCATCAGTCCCCAACATTTTGGCTTCACCTAATTTAGTTAGAGGTGAAGACAAACCCATTCAAGCCCCTATATAAATATTTTTATTTAATTTCTTAAAACTACTTAATTTTAATTCACTTTACAGTTCCTCTTGTCAAATAAAAAAAAAACATTTTAAAAGAGGCAGAACTACTTCACCATTAAGGATTTATGTCACTATTAAAACCATAAAGAATGTTGCACTGGGGCATATTACATTGCATCTGCCCTCCTGGGGATTCTTCTTCCCTGTCTCTGCAGTGCCTTTTCCAAGTTATTGCCAAAGACAAACACTGCAATATTTTCAAATTCAGGGTGACTTTGCCTCTGCTGCACTAGAAGTCCCTGGTTCAGCTAAGCCACTTCCACACACCACCCTAACAAGAGCCTGTTTCATGCCCAGGCTTACAGGAAAGTTCTCCTTTTATCCTTGCTTTTCTGACTCACCATAGAAAACACTGAGAAGCTCTCTTTCTGTCCTTTGCAAAATCTCACATAAACAACATGTCCCCTGGCAATCAGTGCCTGTGTGAAAGGGAGAAATACAAGGATACGGAGCTAAACTAGGCTCAGCTTTCTTGAAGTTGAAGGAAGAAGGAAAAATATCCTGAAGAAACAGAAAGAAGAGAAAAAAAAAAAAGCATGTGCAATCTGAGCTCTTTTACAAATGCCGTTCTTACTTGTGGCATCGACTTTGGTGGAACTGGGTCCTGAATGAGAATTAGATGGGTATTATACATGATTCCGCAATCTCACCTGGTGTTGGTGAGCATTAACATCTGCACAGTTGTTTCTTAGTGGTGCGCAGTTTCTGTGGACAGCAGGGTAACCATGCCACGGTCAAAGAAAAACATGATCAAACGCTATGCTTAAGGTTCGTAACTCAGTGGTAATTTCATGAGACTAGAACTGTACCACTCCCAGCACCTGCTGGGATCCAGAAGCAAAGCAGCTGCTTTGGTTGATGATGAACCCCAAGGCAGGAAGCCTTGCTGGGCCTGAGCTGGTGCTGTGGGGAGCCTCCAAGCAGGCTGCCTACAGCTCCGACTGATCCAGGCACCATGTGGTGCCTCAGGCACAAGGTCGCACAAGGGCAGATGCTAAAGCCTGGCCAGGTGCAAAAGCTCTTGTCTCCTCCCAGGTGCCCATGTACCCATGGGGCAGGTGAGAGGAGAGGTGGCTTCTGTTTGGGGTGGCTGGCACTGCCCCAAAGGACCTGAGATGGTTCTGTGCTCCACATATCCCCACTCATGTCTGCCTTCCTCTTTTATCTGAGCTGTGAAGCTCAGAGAGCTTCCTGCCCTCCTCAGCCCCCATTCCCTACTTCCCTGTTAGCTGGACCTGTTAGAACAACTGAGCCTAAATCTTCGTTTTCTCCTGCAAAAATAGGCTGCTGAAAAGGCTTTGGTAGAGATTGGTCTGACTATGAAAAGAGGCATCTATCTGAAGACTAAGAATTAAAGTGCCCCAGAAAAGACTGAGGAAACAGGAGAAATACATCCACTTAACGATGCTCCAGACTGTCTAGGTGGCAGCCTGCTGGGGCAAGAGCCCTGGGTTAATAGAGTAACCTCTCACCCCTGGAAACTAGTTTAAATCTTGCCTTAGGGTAATAAAGGAAGATTGCATCTGATGGTGTCAAATTAGTCCCTAGCGGACTTTTCTCCGCATCACAAATTCACCACAGATTTCACACAGTTTGTCATGATTGGCAGACTCTGATGGGGAGAAGTTTATGATGGGAATAGCTCAGGTTTTGTAGGCTGGAAGTCAGGGGCTGTTTGCAAATGACTTCAGCACTATCAGGCCTTCGCTGTCAGAACAAAGCCCCAGATTCATCCCCACTTTTGCAAGGGAAACAGACAGATGAACCGTCATCTCATGACAGAATTAAACCATTATTCACCTTTACAGCTGAGGAGGTTTGTCAGAGACAGAACTGACCTATCCTGGCATCACTTGGCATCACTGTCTCATTGGCATCACTGTCTCATTCAGTGAAGTTATTGGGGTTTACATCAGTCTAAATGAGACAAAATATTATCATGTTAGAGTTTAAAATAGTGAAATATTTTAGAAGATAGTGGTTTTGGAATAAATAAAAATGCAGATTATGATGAAATTTGGCCATTTCACATGGACAATGGTGGATGAAATACCAATTTGGAGACTCCTGTGCCTGGGTCTACAGGTGTACATGTCCTTCCTGTACAGGCACATATCTGAGTCCCACACTTGCTCTGTACACACAGAATTTGAGGATAAATGACTCAGAAAGCATACCCTGTGCATTAGAATTTTGAACGAATGATTTATAAAGAAATAGAAAGACCCTTTTAGAAGACTTCAAAGAAGAATTGTCAGGATAGGAGAACAAACTGGGAAAAAAACCCAAAACCCAATGAACCCAATGTAAAAATCAGGAGGAATGTGGGGTCTGGACGTGTTCTCAGAGCTGATAGAAACCTCCTCTTGGTTCTGGTACCTGAACAAAACCACCTCTGATGGAGCTGGGAGATGGCTAAGAAATGGACTGGACAATTTAGCCCAAAATCACTTCATTCAGTAGTGTAATTTTAGAAATAAATTCCTTATCTCTGGATGCTGTGAGAAAGAGAGCATGCTGGCCCATGTGGGTGTTGAGGTTGTAACACTACCTACTGACACAGTCTCGCGTTACTGTACACTGCCTTTAAAGGCATCACAGCCCCTTTTTGTGTTATTACTGGATGTCCTTACTGCAAGTTGTAAGACTTGACAAACGGCTGCTTTCCAGATTTATTGACTTTGCTCATATCCTGTTGAAAATTCCTAATAATGGTGCTGAATGGATATAGAATTGTGCTTAATGTGTTTCAACATGAAACTTAAGCACTTTGCAAAGATTAGCTGAAATAAGTGGCAACAACATGTGCATTTTCTTTCAAAAAACAGGCAGAAATGCTATGCCTGTTTTTTATGAATAGCGTCTCTTGACAAAACATACTATAGAAACTTTGAGCTACCTGCTGGCCATTTTTATTGGTCCCCACTGACCTTTCTTTGTATTGACCATGGATGGAGGTGGCAGTGTCCTGCTGCTCGCCTGAGCCCATGCTGGGGCTGTGCATGGGCAGGGGTATGGCCACCAGTGAGTCTGCAAGTGGAAAAGAGCTTGAAGACCTTGCTCTAGAAGTGAGGGCCATATTTGGGGGTCTGGGAGCACGAGGGCAGTGTCAAATCCAGCCCTTGAGCTGCTATGTGTCCCACAGGAGATGTGGTTTCATGGAAACCTTTTACAGTAGGGCCAGCTCAGGGAGCTCTGTTTCATTGCCTTTTCTACTCAGCCCTCTTTCCCAGCACACAGGGGTATGCTAGCATGGAATGGGAGACCCTTCAGCATAATGCCTGTACCTGCTGCAGGGGGTAGCCTTTGCATAACGAAAATGAATAGTAGGTGAACAACCTAAATTAAAATTTTTTTTTTTTTAATATATGTATGATATGTTATATAAGTTTTTCACGAA
This sequence comes from Nestor notabilis, assembly GCF_000696875.1. NCBI lineage: Eukaryota > Metazoa > Chordata > Aves > Psittaciformes > Psittacidae > Nestor > Nestor notabilis. Next base: position 13,271 of record NW_009944935.1, on the reverse strand, counting down.
ACTAAAATACAAAAAAAGAAAAAAAAGAGCAAATCAGGTAAACCTTAGAAGTTCTGGTTGAAAAGTAAAATTCTTATGTCCATTCCCACCTGTTCAAACCCTTAGCTGCTCTCTTTGAATGATTAATATCACAATTTTGCATCAAGCTTTTCTTTAGCATAGTCTGTTGCATTGCAGATCCCTATCTAGCTCTCTAATATGAGCAAGTGCTAACATTTAAACAAAATAAATCAATTTTCTGGTGGAAGCAATCGGGTGGATCAAGATTTGAATGAAATGAGCTTTTGTAGCTCTATATGCCAACTACAAAGCCAAGTTAGGAAGTGCATTAAGATGAAATACACAGGCTGAAGTCATAGAATCGTAGAATAATTTGGGTTGGAAGATCATCTAATCCAACCTCCCTGCAATGAGCAGGGACCCCTTCAACTTGATCAGGTTGCTCAGAGGCCTGTCCAACCTAATCTTGAATGTTTCCAGGGATGGGGCATCTACCACCTCTCTGGGCAACCTACCCTTTGGTAGGGCGATCTATTATTACCTGGCTTAAGAAGTTGTCCTCAATCCATTCCAGGAGTCTCCTGGATTGTCTGTAGCTCACTGTGCCACTTTTCCAGCAGATACTGGGGTGGTCAAAGTCCCCAAGCAGGACGAGATCCTGAGAGTGTGATACTTCTTTTTACTCCTGTAGCTGCAGTAAGAAGGCTTCACCAACAGGTTCCCTTTGGTAGGGCAGCCTGTAGTAGACACCAGCCATGAGATTCCCTTTGTTGCCTCAGTCTCTGTTTCTTACCCAGAAGCTTTCAACCTGCTGGTGGCTGTTCCTCAGAGACAGCTCTTCAAACTCTACCCATCTCTTGTTGTACAGGGCAATGCCTCCACACCTCCTTCCTCACCTTTTCTTTCTGAAGAGCCTGTAGCTATCAATAGCTGCACTCCAGTTGTGGCAATTAAGCTATCGATTTCTAACATCATGGTGGATTAGAACTCCTGTTCATCTTCCCTTGGTCCTGAGAAGGTAAGGAAGGGAGACAGGACTCCATATCTAAATGTATTTAAATTGTTTATTAAAAATCAGCTTTTTTCTAAAGTAGTCTCTCATTTCCTGTTTTCCTAAAAAAAAAAATAAATAAATTTTCCCCTAAGTGTACAATCTCCTACATCGTTTGCCACTACCTAGGAGTAAAGCTGACCTGAAATTTGGGTTCAGGTCTTTTTCATCTTCTGTATAAGCAAAACAGCAAATGATTCTCAACTTGTGCATAGATGAATACAGATATGTCCATCCCCTGTCACACTAACACGTAAGTAGGTAGCTGAGGACAACCAGAGATGGTGTCAGGAGCAAGATCTGACAACAGAGGAAGGATCTACATCTACATCTACATTAGCCATGGTTTCTGTACAAATACATGTAGATTTTCTTTTTTCCTTCAAATAAACACATCCCTTAACTACATTTTTATCTAAACCAGCACTCTGTTAGCTAGTAAAAACAGTGAAGTCTCATCTTTTTGCTGGCTACTTGCTAACAGCATAAATTAGACTAAGAAAATTCTTTTTGCCATGGATGTCTGAGTCATAAATAACACCATATGTTCAGCAGCAGCTTAAATAAGATATCATTCTTACCTTGACAATGACAACCTAATTTAGGAGCCATGGCTCTAATCACAGTGCAAACACTGAAATGCTTTGCATAATCTTTGTAAAATGCTATATTTTGTGCTACCCTTAAACTATGTGCAATACTGCATTATATTTGCAAGGGAAAATCCCCATCATCTTCCAGCTCTGTGCTGCCAATATATACCAATCAGAAAATCTAAATGTCATCAGGAATGACCCACAGTGCAAAAAACTTGTTCCTAAGAACACATGGACCCCACCGGCCTCAGGAAATATTTGAAGAGTGAACACACATTTTGTCAAGATTTTTGAAATCCCAGGAGGAAAGGAAGGAATGAAAACATGACAGAGTAATTTAAAATGGCAGGTATTGCACTTTTCTTGTTCAACACTGGAAATTGGATACCTAATATTAACAGAAGTCATTATTTTTATTATGCCTATTTAAAGAGGCTAATACCTGCTCTCTCCCAGATTTCTGGGTTGAAATTTTTCTTTATCTCTGCAGTGGTTGTTATTTTGCCCCAGGTGGGGGCAAATGCCATTACTTTAAAGATTGGTGTCTATTTTATCTTCCCAGGAGACTGTACCTGGAGCAGTCTGTTCTGAGCAGAGGGAGAAATAAGCCTTTATTGCTGGAGCAGAAGCGGAGGCAGCAGCTTCTGCACCCAGCAGGGCCAGACCTTTGATTTGGGAGGCTGGGACACTGTTGCTCTGCTGCCTCCTCATCCTGAAGATGACCTGCTCTGCTACAGCCCAGCTGCCAGAGGAGATGGAGACATGTTCTGAGTCAGGATGCTCAATGCTATGCCATGGGAATCTGTTTTCCCCTTAGGTCTTCAGATCACAGCTTGACTTTGGGAAATCATTTGCCTCCCATGTTTCCTTCTGCCTTTTGCAGGGGTTATTTAGATGACAAGGAACGAGATCCTTTTCTTATTCAGGGCTGAACAGTTTTATAAACCCATTTCTATAAAGAAAAGTGGAAACAACTTACAATTGTTGACAGGCAGTTGAATTCCTCCTTTTTCTGAGTACATTTCACTGCCTGCTCCAGCTACTTTGCCTGTGCATTGGTCTTACATTCTCAGGACCCTACAGCAGAAGAATTAATTTTACTTCCAAAATCCTGGAATAACACTTTTAAGCACTTCAGCCCTGCAATTGAAGTGTTCTTCTTAAGGCTGGATATAATAATTTTTCTCTCTTTTTTTTTTTTTCCCCTGGTAAAAGAGACCTTATAAACACAGATAAACTTTTAACCTTCTGACTATATACAAAAGTTATTTGGGGAGTCTAATATAATGCCTGATAACAGGCAATTTTTACAGCTGCTGCTGTTGTAGTAGTCTCTCAGCACAGGCAGGTAGCCACATAGGATGGTGGTGAGAAATTTTCTACCAACCCTTAACTGCAGGATTTTCAAAGCCATTGCTCATATTTTTCAGGCTACTGCATGAAACATTCCCTTGAGAGCACAGAGGGCTTGGATTTACTGCCGCTGGCACAGACTATGTGTTGCACTCACCTAGTTAGAGCTTTTTCCATAAATCACACCCAAGTTACCTACTTTTGCCTTTGCAGCAAAGGAATGAGAAGCCTGCCTCTGGTGATGTATGGCTTAATATTAGGTGCTTTCTAGTAGTGTGTAGCTGAAACACTGCAAAGTTGGAACGTTTTACAGAGATGAGTTTGTTGCGTGGGCATTCAATGCGCAAAACACTGCCGCTGCTTCTGAATTTCTCAGAGGTTTTTACAGCTTGTTTCGCCTCAGGTTCAAGGACATATGAGTCACGTTACCATCAATAGGGGAAAGAAAGCTTTGGTGATGGAGTTCACCTCGAGATTGCTGCTTCATTTAGTCTTGTTGTATGGTGGCTGGGCTCCTCAGGGAGGCATTAAACCAGTGAGGCTTTCACACTGGAGATGTTGTAAGAATTCCTTCAACGTCTTTGCTGCTACCAAAACCCCCTAGGGACATGTTTTGTCACATAGTGTTGCTAAGCATCCCTCTGGGTACAAACACATTTTCAGTGGGCATTGTGGAGAAAAGAATCTGCCTTGGTAAAGTGAATACATGCTATTAAAATCACATAGATCAGAAACAGGAGCTGCTGAGATAGACCAGGTTTTCAGGGACCACATTGGTTTCTGGTGCTGCTGTCTCTAGAAGCAGACCAAATAGTCAGCCTTGCAAACTCCATGAAGAAATGACATCAGTGTGTCTTTGCAAGTGGCTTATGAGAAGCCTATATCTTATGTGGAAAGATCTGGCCAGCACATGCTGGGAGAAGGAAGAAGTCGTGACATAGAAATATGAGAGACGAGAGACATTACAGACAAGCACCTTCACTCTCTGCACCAAACTCCAGGTTCAGAGACATGAGTCCAACTTCAGCCCTTCAGTGAGGGCCTATGGTTAACCCTCCCCAGTTTTCAGTAGTCACATAAGTAGTGAAGGGAATTAGAAATGTGGACTGCTAATTACCATTCATAAATGTCCCAGTTAACACAAGTCTGTGTGATGAGATTTGGTGCCAGACATCTAGGCTGGCACTGAAGGAAGTTGCTCCAGGAACAGAAACAAAGTCATCACATTGGCATGGCATGAGACCCAAGCAAATGAGCCGTGCTGGAAGAAGATGCTCAATGCGGTGCTGCACTGTGCTGGTTATCTTCTTTTTGAAATTGTTACTTGTCTCTTTGCATGGTTCTGCAGGGTGCCATGTAGCAATGAGAGTATGCTCTGAGGTAAGGACATAAGATCTGGATGGAAGCTGCCATTCCCAGGGCAGAACTGTAGAGGAAACAGCCAGTGCAAAATCTCTGCTGTAAGATGCAGAGAGATTTGTTTCCTTTCTCTTCCTGTATTGCCTTTCATTAGACAAAAACTAAATCTTTTGCTTTTCAACACTGCTCTAACATGTAGAATGAAAGGAATGCTTGCAGGCAGAATCTAGCCTGTAGGTTTGATCTCACCTCCCAGAAGAGTGTAGACACAGCCAACACATGATGTACCAAAGTAATCCTTTCCTTTTTCTCAGGGAAGATGCATGGCTGGAGAGGAAGCATGTGATGCCTGGATTTCTTTTCCCCACTCAACCAGTATTTTCTCCAGTATGCCGAAGGCATTGCATTGCATGCTGCACATGCCTGTACTAGAAATGAGGAAGGAAGAGGAAAAATCAAGAAACTGATGAATAGGAAGGTAGAGATAGCAGATATTTGAACTGGGTACTTCTGACCTCGTCAGTTTTTATCTATGGGTGGTTTATCTAGGCTGTAAATTAGTCATGCCATGGGTGCAGAAACCTCAGAGCAGACCCATGCATTACTAATACAATTTAGCAGGATTTATTAAATCAGGTTTTGCAATGTGCGAGTGAGCTATGCTACTTCCAAGGCCACTCAGCCACTTTCCAAAGCTGACTGTGCTAATAAACGCCAATAAGCCTAATCTGATTCTGTGCAGGGGCAAAATCATAGAATCATAGAATAGTTAGGGTTGGAAAGGACCTTAAGATCATCCAGATCCAACCTCATTGCCATGGCCAGGAACACCTCACCCTAGCTCATGCCACCCAAGGCTCTGTCCAGCCTGGCCTTAAACACGGTCAGGGATGGAGCATTTACCACTTCTTTGGGCCTCACCACCCTTACAGTAAAGAACTTCTTCCTTATATCTAACCGGAACTTCTCCTGTTCGAGTTTAAATCCATTATCACTTGCTCTATCGCTACAGTCCCTGATGAAGAGTCCCTCTCCAGCATCCTTGTTGGCCCCTTTCAGATATTGGAAGGCTGCTATGAGGTCTCCATGCAGCCTTCTCTTCTCCAGGCTGAACAGCCCCAACTTTCTCAGCCTGTCTTCATACGGGAGGTGCTCCAGCCCCCTTATCATCCTCGTGGCCCTCCTCTGGACTTGCTCCAACAGCTCCATGTCCCTTTTTATGTTGAGGACACCAGAACTGCACACAGTACTCCAAGGGAGGTCTCATGAATGCAGAGTAGAGGGGTAGGATCATCTACTTCAAGGTGAAGGTCTCTGTTCTGCAGTCCTGGCATACTGGATTCCAGAGGGTTTACTAATGGCTTGGGCACTGCAGTACTTTCTTTGACGCTGGGATTTCCTAACACAGCAACTCTGTCTGAAGGGCTCTTCCTACAAGATCAAGAGGTGCCACAAAAACATGATGCAAAGTACTGATCAAACTTGCTGGTGAATAAACTCGTTTTGCTAGTACCAATTTACTGAGTTCATTGCACTGGCTTATCTTTCCATTAGTTAGGTTTATGTGGCTCAGGCATTGTCCATCCTGTGGTTGCTACCTTGGAAGCATAAAATGAATAAATTGCGAATAATGTGCTTCAGTTCATGTGTTGGAAGAAATATTGTATATCCACATGGCATCTAGATCAAACGCTTGTATCTGGATCAGCTGGGAGGGCTCAGATCTGGTGTTATCATTGTGGACCCATGGCCAGACACAAGCAGGAGCTTGGAAGGGAGTGGAGGAGCAGGAGCTGGGTCCAGTTCCAGGCAGATGTGGTCAGTGTCTCAGTGCTCCTCACTCTGCTGGCCCTCTGCCTCAGTCAGGGCTTTTACATTAGCTGTGGAAATTCCAGCCTTGTAGTCATCCTCTGACACCCTTTGTGAAAGAATAACTGACACCACAACATACTAAAAATAGCTGCTTCTGTATTACATGGTAGTTCGCCCCTAATTAAAACCCACTACCCAGGTATTAGATTCTTCATAGAACAGTAACAGTCCTCAATAGCAGAGAAGTGGTTATGAAGGTGGGAAGAAGACTCCAGAGATATAAAGCTATTTATATCAAAGAACACTTCCCTCATGAACAGAGGCTTCTTGCTGGCTTAGAAATGAAATCCAAAAACTTCCAAAGCCTTTGATTGCTTTCTTTTCGCATCCTCTGAAAGCACGTTGGATGAAGATACTCCCGCCACAGTTGCTGTAGTGTGCATAAATTCTGTTTTATGATAGCACGGTAGGACTGGTCAGCATTACGTGATAGTAGAAGGTGGGTGGCCAGAACACTCAGCGTTCGTGCACTGTTTCAGTACAGGTGATAGAGCACTGGGGTGATGGCAGCACTGGATTTTCTTTCTGCTGGCTTAAAATTTATTTCACATCTGTTTTGCTTTCTGCTTTAACCAGATGATAATTTCATAGATTTGATTGCTATCTTATGAACCCCATATCACCATAACCACCAGCAATGAAACAACTCTCCCACATGAAACAAAATGCCAGGTCAACTTGTATGCATACTGGTGACAGTGATATGCACCTTATTGACAAATAACAAAAGAGAATAAAACAGTGTGAGTGGGATAACTAGTTTTAGAGTGACAAGGACTGTTTCCAAGGTCAGGCAACCATGTTTCAAAAGTGCTTATCTTGATCAGTAGCCTTTACTGTCATGACTCAAAATACAATTTTTGTCAAGGTTTCATAGGGCAGATCCCTGGTTCATATGTCTTGCCTAAGGAAAGGTAAAATCAGTTGAGATTAGACATTCATATTATACTTGTCTATATAATTTTGGATTTAATTAATTGTGCAGCTTTCTGCAACTTTTGATTGTTGTGTGATTTTAACCCAGATATTTTTAGTCTCCAAAAAGCAAGTGTATGTCTTCCAGCCAAGCCTTCACAACACAGAATTCCCAGTCTAGTAAAACACCACTGACAGTGATATTGTTACACCCTTCCACCCACTATGTGAGATCTGCTTTTGTTCTTCAGGGGTAGAAGTTTTTCTTCATCAGTCTATAGATCTGGAACAGTGGTTCTTAAGCAATCCATGGTGATTTGCTCATCTCACTAAGATGCATTTCAGAATAGGTATGTCTTTCAGTTTTATGTCCAATTAGTGCTAGGGTCTGCAGGAAAACTTGGATGACTTCAGGTAGGCCTAGGGCACCATATTCCCTTTTCAGCTGGTTAAGGTAATACAGAGGGCTCTTATTAACCTACTCCTCCTGAAAGGGGACACACTAGGAAGCAATCACAAGGTGAAAGGGGTTGATGTTTCGACAGTTACCCCTTTTACTTTGGAATAGCCCTGGAAATAGGCCCAAATTAGCATAGGTAGGACTAAATTCTGCCTCTTACTTAGCACAGGCTTTCTTCCTGAATTTGGTGGGAACTGAATGCAATCCCAGGAAAAGTTTTTGTTGGTTTATTGTTTTGGGTTGTTTTTTTTTTCCCCAAAACTCCATCGTTTTCTTTGTCTGGCCAAAGCAAGCAAAGCTGACATGATCAGCGGACTTCACAGAACACAGGTTTTGATGGAACATCTCGATGCACAGCTGCGAAGTACACAGCTGGCTTTCAGATAGCCCCAGTCAGGCCATTGCTGTGGGGTAGGTGTGTGCCACAAGGCAGTGCCACCCTGGCTGATACAGGCATGCAAGGCTGTCTGCAGCACAGGAGTTGTTGCATGGTGCTGTGGATCCACAAAACGTGTCACTGGGAGACATGAGCAGTGAAGACAGCCAGCCCAGAAACCTGCTGTCAAGGCGAAATCCCTGCAGAACTTGCCTGTCAACAAAGCGGCTCTGCTCCCATCAGCCCTCCTCTTTCCAGTGCCCTGCAGTCAGTGATACTCAGGGGAGAGCAAACAGCTTCAGTTCCTTCATCCTCTTGCAGGCTGGAGTTTTCTGATCCATGTTTTGCTCTTTCCTATTGCTGGCAGGCAGCGCAGTTTTGTTTTTCTGAAGCTGTAAGAAAGGAGTTGATTCAGCAATAAGCATAGCCTGTGCTGATTTGGTTTTTCACTGGCTGTGAGCAATGGGTATTACTCATGCCGTACCTCCAGGATCATTCGAATCTGGTATAAATCTAATCTGCTGCTGAAAGCAGTGGTCTCATCTTGTCCTGTGGGTTCAGTCTTTCACTCCCACAGCCCTCCCTAGTGCTGTTACTAGCACTTATGTGGGCCTGTGGTGAGCTGGATAAAAGGGGGCATCCTATTGCAAACTAAACTCTCTCATCCACTCCTTTGACCATAAAAAATTCCATACTGATATAAGCAAGTGCTACCTCGGAAGTGCTTGCTATATTTCTGCTAGAAGTTTGCCTCCCATAAATAACTCGGTATACCAAAGGAGGAAATTAAAGTGGAAGGAAGCAACTTCTTGTTGCTCTATAGTAGTTGTGGCATTTGTGTTATAGTTGGGTTTAGACTCTCTCCAAATGCAAAAATGGGATAAGGCAGATCAAAACTAACTTGGAATAACGCAAAACAGTTGTGAATTCACAACACTTCTGAGTACAGGCCATGAAAGTTGCACCTGCTTAGACCATGCTGCATTATTTTGTTTCATGTAGTGCTTCAATGTTCCCTGCTATTTAAGAAAAGTATACCTAAAGTGCCAGGGACCCTGATTGAAAGTATGTTCAATAAACTCCCCAGGGCAGTATGTGAAAAAGACAGTGTAGTTCAAGTAGCATCACACATGTTTAAAATTGCAACAGACACTTTGAAACCATGTGTTGTGTAATGATCAGTGTGCTAAATCATGTGTCAAAGCTGAGGGATCTGGTTTCTCTGAAAAGTGCAAATGTTTTTTGATGCTGAATAGAAGCTGTGTTTAAAAGAAATGATCAGAAAGCACAAGTCAGTTTATGAGAGCATTAGTGCTTCAGATGTGGTTTATCTACTTAGCAGCAAACCCAGCCTGCAGCAAACATATTTTGGACATACGAAACGAATCATCCTATCTGCACACAAACCCCACATAACAGTTTGCCTTGGTAGTAAAAGTAACCAGTGATTAAATTGCTGCAGCAGTGAAGTTAGTAAAAAGCGATGTGTCAGAGAGAACACGTTGTTTAATGGTAGGTACCCTTCTGTTGAAAATGAAGGCTTAATGCCACTTCTTGGTCCAATCTGAAATGCATTAGTCATTTCAGTGATTTGAACTTCATCCAAGACTTTCTCAGAACTGTTCCTAATGATCTGTCTGCACTGTCTTGCACTTGGAGTTGCCCCAGCACGTCCCTGCAAATCTGTTGCACCTGACATTCTCGGTGTTCATAAGCTCAGCCAGCCATTTCATCTGGTAGTTCACTGAGAACCTGCTGACTCTATGATGAGCTGGAGCAATTGCTTACCATTTCCCCAGGAAGAAAGTCCATTTTCATTCTGAAAAATGGCAGCTACTAAAACTCAGCTAGGAGCAGAAAGACAAGAAGGGCTGAAGCAGTCATTAGCAGCTTTGGGACCAGAGGGAAGTAAGCAGTTTTCAGTCAAGACGACTGTGAACTGGGGTTCTTTGACCTCTGTAAGGATAAGAAAGAACACCAGACTGGAGAGGACAACAGAGAAAAGCCAGCCACAGAGCAACACAGAGACTGCTATCTTTATTTTTACTGTGGAGCCATTAACTGGTCCAGCTTTTGTCTAACACTGGCAAATTACTTATTCAATTGTAAAATATTCCCTGAGCTAAAGTGAGATTTTTCACATAAAGCTTTGGTTGAGTGCAGGACCTCCATTTTCTTTATTTCACTTTTGGTCTCTAACAGATGTGACTCAGGACAGCCTCTAAATAGAGAAACCGTAGTTTCAAACATGTAAAAAGTGGTTTACAGTATCAAACTGAGCCCAGTGCAGGCATTACTGATAGAAAACCAGCAGTTCTTGCACAAGAACTTGCAAGATGTACAAGAATAGTCCATATGGGGCTTTTTACCTCAGTTGAGTTTTCAGAGGAAGTTTGGGTTGGAAGCCCAGTGTGTAACTTTAATCTACTGTCTTACCTGAGATTGTTTTAAGCCCCAAGCACTTGCAAAGCATACATATCCCACAGCAGCTTGCAATGAATAGGGCTCCTGCAACCTCACTTACCATCCTATTCCTATTAGCCCAAATTTCAATCCCTGCCTTCACAGTGGTGTAGGGCAATTTCCTTTGTAGCAGAAATTTCAAGGCGGTGTGTTAGAGAATGAACTTCTAGTGTTTTCTTATAACACACAAATTTCCTCAGTTTTCAATGTACTTTGCCACCAAAGCTTAAAAGAGGTCCACAAACACAGGAAAATATACTCCTACCAAGGTACTACTCCTTAGCTAAATTCAGATCTGCTTGTGCCACTTCAGCCTCAAAATATGTTATCACTATAGATTGATGAGAGATTATTAACCTATAGTGTCTCTTTTCACTCACAACATCCAGCTCAACAAAACAGATAGAAGCTCTGATATTTGATTTGCTTGAGGATTGCAGGAATTTTCGAAGTCTTCAACAGTACCAATACTGCAGCAATAACTCACCTTTTATTACAATCCCTGCAACTGGAGCAGTAAACTGTTGTAAACCACAAACCTTGGGCCATTTAAAGGCCAATTTATAGGGAGATGTTTAATAACAACCAATTTTTGGCTTGATAGGGTCATTCTGATTTGTGTATCCTTATCTGGGATGGAGCTTGTTCTTAATGCAGCTTCTTGAAGGTTACCTCAGAAAACATGATGATGCAGTCCTGGCACTCTGTTCCAATATCAACAATCAGCATGAAGAAATGCTGAAGTTATTAAAACCTGCTGTATCCACTTGTAATCTGTGTGATCTTCTTAACAAAGCCAAGCTGCCTTCCTCAGATGCCAGGTTACTCTACTGTACACCTCAAGTCACAAAATCTGCTCTGGGGCTATGAAATGAAAGCTGGATAAATATCAACAGCTAGAATAGGTCTGTAGAGTCTGTGTCTTGCCATCTGTTAGAATAAAAATCTTAGACAGAAATATAGAGCATAACAAATAGGAAGGAAATGTTACTGAGTTGGTGGGCTGCGAGTGCGTCAGCGTAGGCATCTGGAAAGGAACAGGGTCTCTCCTCACACATAATGAAAACAATTCAGAGTAATGCCACTTCATACAGCCCTGTGAATCACAGGATACGTCCTTATGAATCCTAGCACCTCATACAAGGGGTGTGCACATCTGGATGCAGTAATGAGAGGATGGCTTTCTGCTGTAGCTGTTCACATCCACCCTTAGCTAACCCAGATGCCAGGGAGCATCTGAATTAAATTCACCAGGGGTGGCATATTCTGAAACACTCTGTGAAGACATGAGACTCTTAAGACTTACTTGAAAAGCCTTGGACATGACCTTTATTTATCAATAGGATACATATGGTCTAAGTCAGTGTTTAGGGTGAAGATCTGGGTTCAGGGACCAAAACAAATTCAGTAGCCAAAAGCCAAAATGAAGGTCAAGAGAAGGACTAGCAGCAACAGGCTTCAGTTGTCATACAGCCCAGGAGCAACTGCAAGTTCTGGCTGCTCTCTCCAGCCAGTAACCCGGGGTTACTTTAGCATGACCCAAAGTGGTTGCTTATTCAGTCATTCCTGCCAGGCCTCACTGGCAGGGAGGTCTGGTCCAAACCTAGGACCCAGAAACATGCACTTGGTTTTTATTTGAGAAAATAAACAGAGCTAAAGTTTCAAACTGTGGGTGTTAAACGCCCATGAAGAACTTGCCTGGTACAGGTCATTCTCCCTCTTTGGCTTGAAATATTCCACATGAAAATCTGGCAGGCCATATCTAAGCAACAAACACATTTGTCCCACTGTGGGATCTATTTTGAGACAATATTGAACCAAAGAAGGGCTCAGCCTGAGGAAAACATTTTTCCCAGTTACTAGTAACTTGCAGAAGCAATTTTCAAACATGCTTAAAATTGGACAAAGTCTGCTATTAAAGTGAATGTCTAAATTCATGGGCATCAACAGAAGCCAATTAAGAACAGACAGAAAACACTTTTGACAACCTCCCACACATAATTCCCTGGTTGGAAACAATGTAGGAAGATTAATATCCAGTGAAGTTAATATGAAGAAATAAAGAGATCATCCGTTCAGCTTCTTGCATTTGTGTAATTCTCTTCTTGCAAATGGCAATCCTGTCAAATGCCATGACAGTTTTGTAATTTTGGGGTTTTTTTAAGTGACAGGATACTTTAAGGGTCATTACGAATATCTCTTGGTATGTAAAGTATGACCATGATACAATGCAGAAAAATTTCACAATCCAGAGAGCAAAATGATTAAATGCAAGCATCAAAAACCTTTTCCATTTGTGTATAGATTTTTATGAATAGATATTTTTTATAAGAGACTTGCATATTGTGGACAGTATTATGTTCCACATGAGTGAAAATTGGGTGATGATATCAATTGCATCATAAAGAAACTTCCTTGGGAAACTAAAGTAAATTGATTGACTTTAACTGGAATCATTCCAGATTTGTGCTAATATATCTGAGAACAGAACTCAGTATTTATCTTTTCTTTAATCAGTGGAGTAGCTCCCACTCTTATAGGAAGCCTTGCTGAAGCTGATGAAAAATTTATTTGTTGTGTATGGCACAGCTGATTTATTACTTTTACACAAATTACAGATGCCACTGAGGTTTGTCATGTGTTGCCTAAACTCAAGTTTCAGTAAAGATTTAAAAAATTCTTGCATTTTTTTCCATGCTGGCAAAAAAAGTATCACTTTTTAAAAAATGTGCATTTCATGGGAAATTGAAAAATTTTTGTTGCAATTCTAAATTAAAGCTAATAGCAGGTTGTTCCGGAAATGAGTTCCATTGTTTGACTCAATTC